>NW_027528357.1:6051300-6118141 GCF_008692635.1 Crocuta crocuta
TTTTTTTTGTATGTGGATGTCCAGTTGCTCCAACACCATTTGTTGAAAAGATGATTTTTGCTCCACTGTATTACCTTTGCTTCTTTGTCAAACATCATTTGACTCTATTTCTGGGCTCTTTATTCTGGTACATTGATATTTTTGTCTATCTTTTCACTAATACCCCATTGTCTTGATACTGTAGATTTATAGTATGTTTTGAAAAAAAATATTTTTAATGTTTTACTTATTTTTGAGAAAGAGCAAGAGAGAAAGAGTGTAAGTGGGGGAGGGGCAGAGAGAGAGGGAGACACAGAATCTGAAGCAGGCTCCAGGCTCCAAGCTGTCAGCACAGAGCTTGATATGGAGCTCAGACCCATGAACGGTGAGATCATGACCTGAGCTGAAGTTGGATCTCAACTGACTGAGCCACTCAGGTACCCCAAAAATGTATTCTTAAAATGAGAAAATATAGGAGTATATAAAATTTTTGAAGATGATTCAGTAATGAAAAAGTAAAGTGGAAGTTGAATGCTTAACCGACTGAGCCACCCAGGTGCCCTTAAGTCTGTCTTTTAAATGGTCTTTCCTTTCTGTCTGTTTTAATTACCAATGACATAAATCATGCTCTAATTGTCCCTTAATTGGAATATTAAAATGGGCTTCCAACTGGTCTACCTTACTCCAAATTTGAGCCTTCAGATCCATCATAAACAGCATTACTGGTGCAGATTATCTGTGAAGGATGAGTTTACATCTTAAAAAAGTTTGAGTCTACCTACCAACTATAGGATAAAGTTTTGGCTCCCAAACTGATAGATTAAACACTTTAATGTTATCTGTACTACTTCAGACTCATCTTGCACCACTCCTGTTCCCCCTGACTCAACGTTGTATCTTTTGAAAATGCTAATATATCCAAACTCATATGTTTTGTTGCGGACGAAATGACACAGAGGACAAGACACACACAAAAGGCAGACACAGACACAACTCCGGCTGGAGGAACAATTCTACACAAGCCCCTCTTGCGGTTTATTTTATATCCCGGTAACTGGATACATACTGAAATCTACAAGATGCATTCCTTTACCAATTAAGGGCAAGTAGCCAAACACACTTCAAGGACAGGGGGGAGCAAACGGAGTAAGCGACCACAACATGTTTACTAAGAGGCCTGCTCACAATTCCAGCCTTCTCCTTACTTCTAAGGAGGGCATGTTCCCTCGTTTGCGAGCGGACCATTAAACTTGGATATTGTGTGCAGGCCTCCTGGCAGAGCATCCTGTTTGCAGGCATGCCTTGCCCAGGCAGGGAGCCCCGTGTGCAGGCACATCCCCGCATCCCTAACCACGCTTTCTTGTGGTCACTGTATGGCTCCCACATGTTTTAAGTTTTAATCTTTGTCTCTAGTTTTCCTCTGATTGAAATTCTCTTCCTTTTCCTTCCCTTCCTCTTTCTCTTTTTCTGGTTTTTTAAAAAATAAGATTAATTGATCATTCATACAATAGCTCAGACATAAACTCTCCCCTTATACCTTTTTGTAACTTATTTTCCCCTGTCCACAAAACACGGTGGTATTAAGTACTTATGATTTATTATTATTCTGTTTATTATTGTTCTTATGATTGCACAGAGGTGTGTGTGTGTGTGTGTGTGTGTGTGTTTCTTCTTTCATGAGAATATAAATCATGAGCTTAGTTTTAATTCATCTGTATATCCCAGTCACCTAAGGTAGCACTTGTTACTCAGTCAATGCTCATAAGTATCCATTTAACTGACCCTTTCTGATTTCAGACACTTTTCTCCCAGGATTTGTCACACTATGTACAGTTACTGTTGGTTTGTTTTTTTGTGTTTCCTCTCAGCTATGTTCCTTGCTTTAGGCATTGTGTGTGCTTGTGTGTGTCTCTGTGCTTGTGTTTTTCTCAGTGGTGTTAAATAAACCACATAATGAACTAATGAAAGCTGAATATAAAAATTTATTATCCTTATTTTTTTCTTTGCTTCAGTATCTCTCTGCTCCTATTTACTCTGGTATATGTTTGTTCTGCTGTCACTTGTGATACCTCATTTTGCTCGAAAGCAATATTAATGGTTATTTACCTTTTTTTCTCATTGTCTTCCATTTCATTAAACCAGATGTCACTGTAATGAAGATCCATACTGTTCCATACTTTTTAATTAACAAAAAACTATTTATTAAATCATTTGTATATATTGTGCAACATATATAAGTACAATGTATATATTCTCAGTTTATTTAAGCTTAATCTTGGTAACAACGTTAATGGTAAGTATTATTAAGCAAATTTTACATATAAGTAAATAGTGTATGAATGTGCCCCCCCCCATTACATTAAGAACAATCAGGATTTGAATGTAGGTCTATCTGAATCCAAAATCGGTGTTCTTTCTCAGAATACTGTCTTTTTACCTCCAAGTCTTTTTTTTTTTTTAATTTTTTAATGTTTTCTTTTATTTATTTCTGAGAGAGAGTGAGAGAAAGAGAGAGAGAGAGAGCAAGCAGGGAAGGGTCAGAGAGAGGGAGGGACACAAAACCTGAAGCAGGCTCCAGGCTCTGAGCTAGCTGTCAGCACAGAGCCCGAGGGGGGCTCAGACCCACAAACCATGAGATCATGACCTGAGCTGAAGTTGGACGCTTAACTGACTGAGCCACCCAGGCGCCCCTTTTTACCTCCAAATCTTGATTCCTATCTCTGGCATGTTACAGTATACTATGGACATTACATTTACTACTTAAAAAATATATCAAAAGTTTATTACTTTATTTAATTCTCCATCTATATTTGACTATACGTCTTGCTTTCTCAAAAGAGCTCTGTTCTTCTTAGTCTTTAGTTTTTCTTTTTATTGTTCCATTTACCCAAATCACCTTCCCCTTAATCTCAGCTTCTTTTTTCCTTATGTCTAAAAATAATAATAAAAACTTTTAAAACAAATCATTGACATTCATACATCTTTGTATGTATCCTCATCAAAAATTTTCAAATTTGGATGATACATATATTCTAGGATTCCATTAGAATACTATCTATTTGATGTCATTTCCAGCTGTTACACTCTGAATAAGTTACATAATTAATTCAGTATTGATCTATTGTTCATATATGGTTCATTTTAAAACTGGTAACATTGAAAGATAGAGGCCATATTTTTTAACAGACTTTGTTCATGACTCTGCACATACAAATATTTGCGCATACAAATATTTGCAAGACCTTTTGGTGATGATAATGACACATAATTGTTTACCTTGTAATACAGTGTATAATTAGTAATTTTGCCTTTCAGATAGGCCAGCTTCCTTTAGAAATGTAAAAAATCCTTTACATTTGAGACATTTGACTTGAGCAAGCAACTTCACTTGATTACTTATTCAAGTGATAAGCAGGCTTCAGGAACCTAAATCAAGGAAAATGAACTTATTTAAGATGATTTGAAATTGATTAATTTGTATTTCGTTTGCTTGGAGTTGACTGTGTGGTATGAATTTTTGTATAGACATTTTCTTACATTCAAGCTCTGTAAAATATTCAGAATATCTACTCCTAATGTTCTACTGTACCTCAAGCAAGACAGTGCCATTGTAACTGCAGTGATCCAAAGATGGGGTTGATAATCGAGGGAAATGAGCAAAAAAGCTATTGAACACCATAAAGATTTACTGGTATATTTTATGAAATGTGTTTATCAAGAGTTAACAGGGTAGTGATTTATTTATGGAGATAGCAATTAGAATATTATTGAAGTTGTTAAATAGCCTGGAATACTTAGAATGAATCCACAGGGTACGGTGTCTTTCATACTTGCTTGGCTGTATCTTACCAGCCTATTAATTTGTGTTACTTCACAGGAGTATAGAATATGATTTTTTCAGCATTTAACAGTACACTTTTCAGTGAATATTCTTAAAGTATTTCATTTTGATTTTATTTTTTCATCTATTGAAAGAGAAAAAGGTATATGTACCATTCAAAATGAATTATTCACCAGTATTTTAGCCTACTTTAGACATATTTGTAAGGAATTAAAATTTCACAAATAAATTACTCTTCCCATTTCTGTTTCTCTCTCTCTCTCTCTCTCTCTCTGGAGAGGCAATCAGACCTGAATTTGGTCTGTGTTCAGTATGCACAAGAACTTGGGTTCTCAATTTTTAGACTTCCACATTCCCAACAGTCTGTTCTTCCATCTCATACCAACCACCTTCTCTTATAGTTTTACCCTTACATTTTACCTTTCCAGTCATAGAGTCACCTCCTTCTCACTTTTAAAAATCTAGTTTCTCAGAGCTGACACCTCTCTTTCCAGCTTACTTACTCTACTAGTACCCCGACTCCATTATTTGATACTTTAAGATGATTAATCTATTATTCCTAGTAGATGTGTATATCCTACCTTCTTGTCATTCCTTCATTCTTACAGATCTTAGTTATGTCTGACCAAAAATCAGTCTTCATTTAAATCTCCTTCAAATTTTATTTCTGTGACTTGAAAAGCCCTATCATTGAACTGAAGCAAGAGCCAAACAGCTGCATGTGACTATAGTAAAACACAGCTGTGTTGATTAATCTCACAATGGGTGAGTCCTGTTTGGGTAGGCCCTAAATTTTATAGAATGTGAGATCTCTTTATGAAAAAGGAATACAAGCTTATGAATACAGAATTCCCACAACCAATTCAATGCCACTTGACAAAGCATAAATTATACTAGAAAAAGAAAGTAGTCTTAATAAATTTTGGTTAAAATATATTATTTTCACAAACTTTATAAAAAAAATGTATGAACATGTGAAATACTGTGAGACACTCAAAGGACTTTACAAGGGGTTGTTGTCAGAGGCCCTCAGAGAGTGTCCAGTTTTTCTGACTCATTATTCCATCTTCTCATGCTCTTCACTCCTATTACTCACATCACCCTCATTCATTCATTCACTCATTCACTCATTCATTCATCCATCCATCCATCCATCCATCCATCCATTCATCCATCCATTCATTTGTTCATCCATTTAAAGTTGTTATTTAAATTCTAGTTAGTTACCATACAGTGTAATATTGGTTTCAGAAGTAGAATCTAATGATTCATTACTTAGCTACATCACCCAGAGTTTATCACAAGTGCCCTCCCTATTCTCATTTTAAAGCTAATAATCTTTTCAAATAATTAATAGAGAACAAAGATGCAGTCAAATGAGAATTACCTTTTTTCTTGCCAGCCTAGTTGCATCTGTCTTTATGTACCATATTCCTGTATTAAAACATAATAATGGAAACAGCTATTATAGAGGAGTGCCCATCACCCACACACTTTCCAAGCAGATGCTCTTTACTTTTACACACTCAGGGGCTTTCCAGCTACAATTATCTCCTCTTTCCCATGAACTATTACTATTTCTCTGTACATAATATTGTTCATCGTAGCAAACTCAAGATAAAATAGAGCCCTGAATCTCAGCTCTACCCTTCTATTTTTTATACCAAATCTTAATTAAAGTGAACATTCCTGTTCCCATAAACCCACATTCTGTTTTCTATTCAATCTATTCATATCAGAATTTTCTCAAAGTATTCTATTCTAGATCCAAAGCCATGTTTTAATTTAAAGGTACTTAATGTTTTCTTTTATTTAGTTTTTTAAAAATTATATATACTTAAGGTTTAACCTCATGATGATTTGATATACATAGTGAAATGATTACTAGAGTCAAGCTAATTAACATTCCATCTTCTCACATAGTTGTGTGTGTGTGTGTGTGTGTGTGTGTGTGTGTGAAGTGAGAGCACCTGAAAAGGCAAACCCCCAGTGTTTGATACCGTATTTTACTCTAGTCATCATTTTGTACGTTAGATCTCTAAATGTATCAGTTATTTGTTTAGTTTTGCTTGATAATATATCTGATGCCATTTGGGTATCACTTCATGTAGGTAATCTCATGGAGAATTTAAGAATTTTCTCTTCCTATTTCAGAATACTGAAACTTTACAATTCCATGTCTGGGTGTGTCTGTACTTCTCTCTGTGTAATATATCTAGTTTAACATCATATAGGACTTTTCCTTTTAATGATCAGGTTGGCTTTTAGTACTGGAAATTTTTCAGATATAATTTTGTTATATGCACTTCCTCTCTTTTTTTTTTTGTTTATTTATTTTTGAGAGACAATGTATGAGTGGAGTAGGGGAAGAGAGAGAGGGGCACAGAGGATCTGAAGCAGCTCTGCACTGAGAGCAGAGAGCCTGATGCGTGGCTTGAACTCATAAACTGAGATTATGACCCTAGCAGAATTTGAACACTCAACTGATTCAGCCACCCAGGCGCCCCTTCTTTTCTATATTTTAAAACTTTTTCAGCTTTATTGGAATATATTTGACATAATTGTATATATTTGAGGCATAAATTTTGATGGTTTGACATACATGTACTTGGTGATATAATTATCACCCATCAATCACCTTATATAGTTACTGTGTTATTCTCTTGTGGTGAATATGCTTAAGGTCTGTACACTTAGCGCATTTCAAGTAAGCAATACAGTAGTTTTAACTGTAGTTGCCACAGTAAACAGTAGGTCCTCAGAGATTACTTATAACTGAAGGCTTACACACACCTTGATCACTGTGTCTCTCATTTCCGTCACGTGTCAGCCCTTGTTAACCACTATTTCACTCTGTTTTTATGAATTTATTTGTGTTGTTGTTTATTGTTTCAGATTCTACATGTAAGTGAGATTATATAGCATTTGTCTTTCTCTGTCTGGCTTATATCACTGGACATACTGTCCTGTTTGTCCATCCATCTTGTTGCAAATGACAGGATTCTTCAACTCTATATGCAGAAGTGAATGTTGGATCATGGCAGCTTTATTTTTAATTTTTTGAAGAAACTCCAGACTGTGTTCCATAATGGGTATACCAGTTTACATTCCCACCAGCAGAATACTAGAATTCCCATTCTCCACATCCTTGAGAGCATTTTCTGTCTTTTTGAGAAAAGTCATCCTAACTGATGAGAGGTGATACCTCATTATGCTTTTGAATTGCATTTCCTTGGTGATTAGTAATGTTAAACACCTTTTTCACATAGTTGCCATTTTTATGTCTTTGGAAAAATGTCTGTTCAGGTCTTTTACCATTTTTAAACTGAGTTATTTAGATTTTCCCTACTGAGCTATATAATATAGTTCCTTATATATTTGGAATATTAATGTCTTACCACATATGATTTGAAATCTCTTTTCTCTCATTAAGTAGGTTGCCTTTTCAATTTGTTGATTTTTTTTCCTGTGCAGAAGCTTTTTAATTCAATGTTGTTCCACTTATTAATTTTTTGCTTTGTTTTTCCTGTGCTTTTCGTGTTATATGCAAAAAGTAATTGCCAAGACCAGTGTCAAGGAGAGTTTTCCCTGTTTTTGTTCTGAGAGTTTTGTAGTTTTAGTTTTTGCATTTGATTCCTTAATTCTTTTCAATTTAATTTTTGTAAGTGGTGTAAGATAGAGGTCCAGTTTCATTCTCTTACATGTGGCTATCCAGTTTCCCCAATACCGTTTATTGAAGAAATGATTCTCCATTGTATGTTGTTGGCATCCTTGTCAAAGTTTTTTTGTTTGTTAATCTCTTTCATCCATGTCTTTTGTTTAGTGTCAATGTATAGATCTTCCTTCCACATCCTTGATTAAATTTATTTCTCCATATTTTATTATTTTTGATGCTATTATAAATAAGATTGTTTTATATTTTTCATATAGTTCATTGTTAGTATATAGAAATGCAACAGATTTTTGTATATTGAGTTTCTTTTCTGCAGCTTTACTGAATTTATGTATCAGTAAATTATAAATCAGTAAATCAGTAAATCAGTAAACCTTTTTGGTGGAGGTTTTAGCATTCTCTGTATATAATATGTCATCTGCAAACAGAAAACTTTAGCTATTCTTTTCTGATTTGGATACCTTTTCCTTCTTTTTCTGGCCTAAATACTCCTTGACTTCCTGTACTGTGTTGAACAGATGTGGTAAGAAAGAGTACCTTTGGCTTTTTCATGATGTTAGAAGAAAAAACTTTCAGCTTTTTACACTGAGTATGATGTTAACTGTGGACTTGTTATATATACATGACCTTTATTATGTTGAAGTACATTCCCTTAATATACAATTTTTGAGAGTTTTTATTATGAATAGATGTTGAATTTTGTCAAATACTTTTTCTGCATCTATTAAAATTATCATATTTTTGTCCTTAATTGTACTAAAGTGGTGTATCACATTTATTGATTTACATATTTGAACCATCCTAACATCCTGGGGATAAAGCCCGTTTGATTATGATATATGATCCTTTTAATTTGTTGTTGAATTCAGATTGGTAGGATTTTGTTGAAGATGTTTGATCTACATTGATCAAGGATATTGGTCTGTAATTTCCTTTTCTTGGAATGACCTTATCTGGCTTTGGTATCAAGGTAAATACTGACCTCATTTTTTGGAAGAGTTTGTGCCGGGAGCTGCACCGGCCTCTCTGGATGGCAGTCACAGCAAGGAAATGGCAGTGTTTGCACAGCTCCTTTCATGAGAAACAAAAACTGGTATCTCTTTCTGCTACTACTGGCTCATGCTGGAAATGAGGCTGCTGGTATTGACCAGGCCTCACAATATTCCACATCAGACCAATATTCCAAAGGAAAAGCATATTCCTGCCTTTACAAAAGAGATTTTAGATAAAAGCTCTGTGGATGATTGTAAAAAGGCTCTTCCTAAGGGCCTTGCAGATACAAGACTTACATAATAAAGGGGGCTTGAGTCTATAGCCCTGAGACAAAGAGCCTAATTTAGAGTTAAGGGCAGATATCCACCCTCACCCATTTGTTTCTGCTTGGAGCATTTTCTGGCCTTGTATATGCTAATTGCTCCCTGTGAAGGAACCTATTGAGGAACTTCTTCTTTTGTGATTATGAGAGCAAAGGTGTAAGACCTATTTTGATACTTCCACCTTAAACAAACAAGCTATTGACCCCTGCCAACAAAGAAGTAACTTCACCCTTTTTATGCTAAAAACTTTGTCTGGATGCCTGCCTGCCTTCCTCTTAAGAAGAGCATCTAAATCCCCTACCTCAATCACTTTCGTAAAAGTGAGGCATGAGTCTTCTACAAATCTGTGTTCCAGGAAATTCTTATATATCAAAGAAGTCTGTTATCAGAAACCATTGTCTAAGGCAAATGCCACACTTCTGTGCCGTCCCCCAAACACTTAATGATAAAATAAAGTTGAGCCCCAGTCAGAGCGGAGATGCCTGCCTGGTGATCAGAAAGAATCTCGGGGCTCTCTCACCCCTCCCTCGCCGACACCGTCCATCCTCCAGGGACCCCTGGACCTGCCGGAGATGGCCTCCGACAAGTTTGAGAACAATTTGCATTAGTTACTCTTTAAATGTTTGGTAGAATTCACCGATTAATCTATCAGGTTGCGTCTTTTTTTTAATTAGGATCTTTTGATTACTAGTTCAGTTTTCCTATTCACTGTTGGTCTGTTCAAGTTGTCTATTTATTCATGATTCTGTCTTGGTAAATTGTGTGTTTCTAGGAATGTATTTCTTCTAGGGCATCCAATTTGTGGGCATATGATTGTTCATAGTACTTTCTTTAATCATTTGTATTTCTATGTTATCAGTTGTAAGGTGGCCCTTTTTATTTTGGATTTTATTTATGTGAGTTTTCTCTTTCTTTTTTCATGTACATTTTTGTTGGTTTCATTTATATATATTTTAAAAACCATGCTGTTTTGTTGTTGATCTCTTCTATAGTTGTTGGCTTATCGCACTTGTTTCTGCTCTGATTGTTGTTATTGCTTCTCTTCTCCTAACTTTGGGTTTAGTTTGTTCTTACTTTCTAGGTCTTTGAGATGTAAGGTTAGGTGGTTAGATAATAGAGGCATTTGGTCCTTTTCTTAACAGAGGCATTTATTATTATCAATTTCCCTTTTAGAACTGCTTTTTGTATGTTTTGTTTCTATTTTCATTTGTTTCACTTAAAAAAAAATTCTTCTTTACCTATTGGTTAGTTCTCAGACTCTGGGTCTTTTCTTCCCAGTGCCATAGTTCCTAGCTTTCTATAAACCTGTAGTCTTCAGTGGTAAGTTGGTTCTTTCACAAAAAAAATACAACTCCCACAAACCCTTGTTGATTCAGTAAACCTTGCCCAGGTAGCACATCTGGCGGTATACCTTCAGCTAGTTTCTTGGTTACCTTCATTTGTGAATATATGCTTTTTACATTGTGTGCCTCAGTGTATGTATCTGGGAAAAGGTGGTATCCAATCTTAAAATGATATTAATGTCATACTTTTTTTCCTCTGTTAACTCTTCAGCTATTGGTTTTCTTTTTTTCTTTTTGAATACTTTGTTTAGTTTTGGGGTTTTTTTTCTATTTGTCTTTTTCATGAACTAGATTTTTCTCATACATGACTATTGTTAATAATAATTTATATAGGATCAGAAAGGGTGGATTGTTGTATAAGGAAGGGATGAATGTTCTAAAAACTGAGCGTTTGAAGTACCCACCTTTCTTATTGATTCGCNGTGATATTAATGTCATACTTTTTTTCCTCTGTTAACTCTTTTTCTTCAGCTATTGGTTTTCTTTTTTTCTTTTTGAATACTTTGTTTAGTTTTGGGGTTTTTTTTCTATTTGTCTTTTTCATGAACTAGATTTTTCTCATACTTGACTATTGTTAATAATAATTTATATAGGATCAGAAAGGGTGGATTGTTGTATAAGGAAGGGATGAATGTTCTAAAAACTGAGCGTTTGAAGTACCCACCTTTCTTATTGATTCGCTTATCCTTCTGGGATTGAGCACAGCCTGACAATTAAGAGTAGCCAACAGGAAAAGCAAGAAATAAATGAAATTTGGGGTCATAATTTTTATATTCAAGTTTTAGTTAATTATCTGGTTATTTTATATTTTTGACAACATAAAATATGACTCTTCCTTTTTTACTACTATTAAATGTATTTCCCTTAATATATACTCTGTTGGAATAATCATATCAATCTTTTTGCTTTGTTTTTTACAGTATAAGGAAAAAATCTGAGTTTGAATCTGAAGTCCAATCTTTGATGAAACTAAGGTCAAAAAATGATGAATTCCTTAAACGACTATACAGGGAAGCTTATCACCTTGGTGCTGTTTTCTACCTAACCAGATTTAAAACAGAGGAATTAGAGCAAAAAATAGCAGAAGTGAGAAGAAAATTCAAGGTTTGTATATTTTTGTTCTTAGAAGTTGTAAAAAAAAAATAGAAGTAACTAGAATTTATTGGTTATAATTTGATTTTAATTTAAACTATGCTAGTCTTTTAAAAATAATACCTCCTTCTGATAAATGTGAATAAAATCATTTGTCTTTAGAGGCCCAGAATGAATAAAAGGAATGAGGCTCAGTGTAGCTGATCAACGCTTATGTCTGCTTTTTCCTCTTACTGACCTTAAACTACCTGGGTCACCAGAAAAGTGGTGCTTGGTTTAAACTCATCCTGCAATATAACGTATAAGAGTTCTTGCCTATGGTTGGAAAAAGAGATGCTGGAAAGTGCCCTTGCACCCTGCGTAATATTAGAAAAGGGAAGCCAGCCAGTTACTTAATTCCTGAGCACCACTAATGAGTAGACCACAGTGCCGTGGAAAGAATTGCTCATAGGCCTCAGATCTATTCCTAAGTGAGAAATACGATGAATAGCCCCTCCCTGTCTGCCACTCCATGGCATAGACACTAGCAAAGCCAACTCCATTTTGCCACATAAAGGGACCACTTTATGTTTGTTTGTTTGGTTGTTTATTATTTTTAAGATAATATATTGCCAAGTTGGTTAACATACAGTGTATATAGTGTGCTCTTGGTTTGGGCATAGATTCCCGTGATTCAGTGCTTACTTATAGCACCGAGTATTCGTCCTAACAAGTGCCCTCCTCAATGCCCTTCACCGATTTTACCCTCTCCTCCACACCATCAACCCTCAGTTTTTTTCTCTGTAGTTAAGAGTCTCTTAGGGGAACCTGGGTGGCTCAGTCTAACTTCGGCTCAGGTCAGATCTCATGGTTCGTGGGTTTCGAGCCCCGTATCAGGCTCTGTGCTGAGAGCTCAGAGCCTGGAGCCTATTTCAGATTCTGTGTCTCCCTCTCTCTCTGCCCCTCCCCCAATCATGCTCTATCTCTCTCTCTCAAAAATAAATAAACTATATATAAACAAATAAAAAAGAGTCTCTTATGGTTTGCCCCTCTCTCTGTTTGAAACAATTTTTCCCCTTCCCTTCTCCATGGTCTTCTGTTAAGTTTCTTAAGTTTCAACATATGAATACTTAGGTTATTTGTCTTTCTCTGACTGACTTATTTCACTTAGCATAATGTGCCCCAATGTTTATAGCAGAACTTTCAACAATAACCAAACTGAAAAGAGCCTAAATGTCCATCAACTGATGAATGGATAAAGAAGGTGTGGTTTATATATACAATGGAATGCTACTTGGCAATGAGAAAGAATGAAATCCTGCCCTTTGCAGCAATGTGGATGGAACTGGAGGGTATTGTGCTAAGTGAAATATGTGTGTTTTTTTTTTTTAATTTTTGAGAGAGAGACACACCCAGAGTGTGAGTGAGGGAGGGTCAGAGAGAGAGGGAGACACAGAATCTGAAGGAGACTCCATTCTCTGAGCTGTCAGCACAGAGCTCGACACAGGGATCAAACCAATGAACTGAGACTATGACCTGAGCCAAAGTTGATCACTTAACCAGCTGAGCCACCCAGGCACCCCTGTAAGGGACCACTTTAACAGGCTACTTTTGTCCATCACACCTCACACTTCTCCCATCTTTGGCTTTTACTTATCAAACACTTACTATCATATAATTATCTGTAAAATATAGAATCTGTATTCTGTGTTCAAGCCTTGCACTAGCACTTTATTCAGTGAAAACTTTCTCTTGAGCTTTCTAAACTTAGGATACTTAGATTGTTTTCCAGTAAATGTTTCTTTACTGAGAAAATGAGATTTTGTTCCGACATTGAACCAGTTCAACAGACTTGGTGTTTTGTACCTATATCCCTTCCCATGGGTTGTTCAGTGGGTTTTTCATACCATTTATGTTCCAAAGTTAGTATGCTAGAAATCATGCATAGTAAAAATTAACCTCAAAGTTATTTGAAAAATAAAAGTCAATATTACCCAAAGCAATCTACATATTCAATGCAATACCTATCAAAATAACACCAGCATTCTTCACAGAGCTAGAACAAATGTCCTAAAATTTGTCTGGAACCAGGAAAGACCTTGAATAGCCAAAGCGATCTTGAAAAAGAAAACCAAAGATGGAGGCAATACAATCCCAGACTTCAAGCTGTATTACAAAGCTGTAATCATCAACATAGTGTGGGACTGGCACAAAAACAGACACTCAGATCAATGGAACAGAATAGAAAACCCAGAAGTGGACCCGCGGACGTATGGCCAACTAATCTTTGACAAAACAGGAAAGAATATCCGGTGGAATAAAGACAGTCTCTTCATCAAGTAGTGCTGGGAAAACTAGACAGTGACATGTAGAAAAATGAACCTGGACCACTTTCTTACGCCATATACAAAAATAAACTCAAAATGGATAAAAGACCTAAATGTAAGACGGAAAGCCATCAATATCCTTGAGGAGAAAGCAAGCTAAAACCTCTTTGACCTTGCCTGCAGCAACTTCTTACTCAACACATCTCCAGAAGCAAGGAAAACAAAAGCAAAAATGAACTACTGGGACCTCATCAAAATAAAAAGCTTCTTTTGCATAGTGAAGGAAACAGTCAGCAAAACTAAAAGGCAACTGACAGAATGGGAGAAGATATTTGCAAATGACATATCAGATAAGGGGTTAGTATCCAAAATCTATAAAGAACTTATCAAACTCAACACCCAGAAAACAATCAAGTGAAGAAATGGGCAAAAGACATGAAGAGACACCTCTCCAAAGAAGACATCCAGATGGCCAACTGACACATGAAAACATGCTCAACATCACTCATCATCAGGGAAATACAAATCNGTAGTAGCGCTATCAATATCAATAATAATGAAAAATATCAATGAGTAGCGCTCATTTGGAAAGAGCCCAAGTGTCCATCAATGGATGAATGGATAAGGAAGATATGATATTACATACAATAGAATATTATTCAGCAATCAAAAAAGAATGAAATCTTGCCATTTGCAACTACGTGGATGGAACTAGAGGGTATTATGCATAAGCGAAATTAGTAAGAGAAAGACAAATATATGACTTCACTCATATTAGGACTTTAAGATATAAAACAGATGAGCATAAGGGAAGGGAAGCAAAAATAATATAAAAACAGGGAGGGGGACAAATCATAAGAAAAAGACTCTTAAATATGGAGAACAAACAGAGGGTTGCTGGAGCAGTTGTGACGGGGGGGCATAGGCTAAATGGGTAAGGGGCATTAAGGAATATACTCCTGAAATATTGTTGCACTATATGCTAACTAACTTGGATGTAAATTGAAAAATAAATTAATTTAAATAATAATAATACTCTCAATTATGTCATGTTATTTTACATATGGTTTAGCATATATAACACTGTGGATGTTATTTATAATTTTTTAAATTCATTAATATACATTTACCTATGGCAAATAATTAATTGTATTCATTGAAGATATCAATGAATACATCAACCACTGATCTGGCTACTTAACGTTCTTTTTTTTCATTTGACAGGAAACCTTTGTTCACGTATTTATCTCATAGCTGTCACAACCTACCTTCAGTTTTTCAGCTATATGACTTCATTAGCCTGAGTCAGTCAATTATTAAGAAGGATGTTACACTGAATTGCTTATCTTTTCTAAGTTTTCCTGATGCCATAAAATGCAATTTATAAGTTAAATGCAAATTTGAGGTAACTCTTCTGTACTTTCTTTGCCAACCTAAGGCAAAGTGTAAGTGTCCCCCTGGTTTTATGAAAGTGAAATTGAAAACATTGAGTCATTGTTAATCAAGTCCTTTCCCAACCCTATAGTAGCAGAGACATATGCAGAAAAAAGCAACAGAAAGAAATTATGCAATTTAGGAAATAATTCCACATTGTTAAATACTTCTACTAATCTCTGAGCTGAATATATAGGGCATTAAATTTCTGTGATGTACACAGATGTAGATGTATCTATGTCAGAGTGGCAATGAATTAAAAATGAATTTCTAGATAGTCCTTAGATAAATCCGGTCTGGAGTAATTCTGCCTTTGTAATGACCTCTACTGTCTTTCACTGACTAAGTAAAAAATGACCATAAAATTGGCATCATGTTTTTCTTGCAGGTAACTTTATGTATTTGTTGATCCTTGCCTAACATTAATCCTTAATTCATGTCTTCTAGAAATTATAGCAAATACCACCTCTGACCTAGCTCTGAGAAATAACCTTTTGAAACCTTAGAGGTGGAATTTCTGAATTATGTTTCCTCAAATTAACGTATGTGTACAGTGCCTAGTCAGTTTTACACTAGAAGCGGCCCTGAACAATCAAGATATTTAGCAGCTTCTCGAGTTTTTCAGCTATTACAGATGACTTATCCCTGTTTTTTCATACCTTCAATCGCAATAACTGACCTATTCAGAAAAGACACGATTAGCCAAGTCCCAGAATAAAATTATCCACAATGATGGGAGATAAATCAATAAAAGGGTAATGTGTATTCAATTATGGTATTGATGGAATGAACAGAAAATCAATCAATGTTGTCTGAAGAATGTAATATTGTAACAAGGAAAATCTTGAAAGCCTTTATCAGATATTAAATACTTCTCAACATTTAAATAGAAGGATTTTGTGCAAGCTGCAAGAATGCGGAGCATTTCTTGCTTGAACATACTGGAGTTTGGGTGGAAAAGTAGAATGTCAGGCCCCTCTGGTTCCAGGTTAAAATCCTAGTAACCGGAACAAATTGGAAACTTAGTAGAAAAGAAAAAAGGAAATAGAAAGAAAGAGTTTTCTGCAAATCTATTAGAGACTACAGTCTTTATACATGTTAACTAATTCAGTGTTCACAATACTGTGAAGTTATTATTTGTATGTTCATTTTGGGGTGAAGTGGTTTGCCCAAAGTAGTGTAGCTTTTAGGTAGTTGTGTAGAATTTGAGGACAAGGTTTTCTAATGGTAGGGTTGGTATAAACTAGTCAGTTAGACACTAGGTAAGCATATACTCCAACCAAAAAAAAAAATTCAATCAGGCTCAAATTTTCACAATGACCATATTAGGGATAACCTTTTAGACTATTTTAGAGAGAATTATTAAGGTCACAGCAAAATTGGGAGAAAGTACAGAGATTTCCCATATACCCCAAGCCCTTCTGTGCTGTACCTATACATCCCTTCTCCTACTGATGGCAGCCATGGCAACCACTGATCTTTTACTGTCTCTATAACTTTTCCTTTTCCAAAATACCAGTTGGAATCATACAGTATATAGCCTTTTCAGATTGGATGCTTTCACTTACTCATATGCATTCAAGGTTTCTTCATGTCTTTTCTTGGCTTGATAGCTCATTTCTTTTTAGCACTGAATAATATTCTGTATCTGGATATACCACAATTTATTTAAGCATTCACCTACTAAAGAGCATCTTGGTTGCTTCCAAGATTTGTCAGTTATAAATAAAGCCACCATGAACATCCTTGAGCAGGTTTTTATGTCGAAATAAGTTTTCAACTCCTTTGAGAATGAAATAAGTAATGTAATTGCTGGATATTATAATTATTATATATTTAGGGTTTTTTTGTTCTTTCAAAATGTTTATTTATTTTGAAAGGGAGAGAAGGTATGAGTGGGAGAGGGGCAGAGACAGAGAGAGAGAGAGAATCTAAGCAGGACCTGCATTGCCAGCACATAGCCCAACACAAGGCTTGACCTCATGAACCATGAGATCCTGACCTGAGCTAAAATCAAGTCAGATGCTTAAGTGACTGAGCCACCTAGGCACCCCAGTATATATTTTGTTTTGTAAGAAACTATCAAACTGTCTTACAAAGTGGCTGTACCATTTTTCATTCCTAGAAGCAATGCATGGGAGTTCCTGTTACTCCAAATCCTTGCCAATAATTGGTATTGTCAGTGATCAGGATTTTGGCCATTGTAATAGCTGTGTAGTGATATCTCACTGTTGCTTTAATTTACATTTGCATGATGATATATGATATATATACTTATTTGCCATTGTATATTTCTTTTTGGTGAGTTGTGTGTTAAGGTCTTTGACCTCCTTTTTTTTTTTTAAGTAATCTTTACACCCAACACAGGGCTCGAAGTCACAGTCCCAAGATCAAGAGTCCCATGTTCTACCAACTGAGCCAGCCAGGCTTCCCAACATCTTTGACACCTCTTTTATTGGGTTGTGTTTCTAACTGTTCAGTTTCTAGAGTAGTTTGTATATTTTGGATCACAGGTCTTTATCAGATTTGTCTTGTGCAAATATTTACTCCCAGTTTGTGACTTCTCATTCTTTTGACTTTGGCTTTCGTAGAGCTAAACGTTTTAGTTTTAATGAAACCCAACTTCTCAGTTATTTATTATTCCTTTCATGGATCATGCCTTTGGTGTTGTATTTTAAAAGTCATTGCCATACCCAAGATCATCTAGGTTTTTTTCTGTTATCCTCTAGTCTTTTTCCTTATACCTTTAGGCTTATGATCTATTTTTGAGTTAATTTTTGTGAAAGGTGTAAAGTGTATCTAGCTTCATTTCATTTTGCATGTGGATGTCCAGTTGTTGTAGTACCCTTTGTTGAAAAGATTGTCTTTGCTCTGTTGTGTTGTCTTTTCTTTTTTTGTCAAAGATCAGTTGACTATTTGTGGACTCTTTTGTTCTAGTTATCTACTTGTCTATTCTTTTGCCAGTGCTACATTGTCTTGAATAATATAGCTTTATAGTATATCTTGATATTGAGTGTGTTCATGACTCTTGTTTTTTTTCTTTTTCACTATTATTTTGGCTATCCTGGGTCTTTTGCCTCTCCTTATAAACTGGCATATAGGAAAACAATTGAAGATTGTGTATTCACATTGTGTCTTGCAACTGTTCTATAATGACTTATTATTTCTTGGAGTATTTTTGTTAATTCATTTTGATTTTTACATGTCCAATCATGTCATCTGTAAACAAGGACAAATTTATTTATTCCTTCCAAATCTGTGTATGTTTTACTTATTTTTTTGTCAATGCATTTTTAAGAATTCTAGTATAATATTGAAAAGGAATGTTGAGATTATCCTTGCCTTGTTACCTGATCCTAATGGGAAAGCTTTAGTTTCTCACCATAAACTTTTGTGTTAGCTGTAGATTTTTTGTAAATATTCTTTATCCAGTAGTGGATTTTAGCTTATTGAGGGTCTTACAGTAATGCTGGACTCATAGAATGAGTTAGGAAGTATCTCTTTGCTTCTGTCCTCTGAAAGAGATTACAGAAATTTAGTATAATCTAATTTTTAATTAAATGTTGGTAGAATTCACTGGGGAACCCATGTGGGCCTGGTGCTTTCTGTTTTGGAAAGTAATTAATTATTGATTCCATTTCTTTAATAGATGTCAGCATACTTAGATGGNGAATGAGTTAGGAAGTATCTCTCTGCTTCTGTCCTCTGAAAGATTACAGAAATTTAGTATAATCTAATTTTTAATTAAATGTTTGTAGAATTCACTGGGGAACCCATGTGGGCCTGGTGCTTTCTGTTTTGGAAAGTAATTAATTATTGATTCCATTTCTTTAATAGATGTCAGCATACTTAGATGGTATGTTTCTATGAGTTTTGGCAGATTATGTGTTTCAAGAAATTGTTCTATTTCATCTAGGTTACTCATTTTTCAAAATAGAGTTTTTCATCATATTCCTTTATTTTCTTTCAGTATCCATGGGATCTGTAGCGATGTCACTGCTTTTATTCCTGATATTAGTAATTTATGTCCTCTCTCTTTTTTGCTTAATTTGCCTGGCTTCAGGCTTATCAATTTTATTGGTCTTTTCAAAGAACCAGATTCTGGTTTCATTGAGTTTTTTAAATGATTTTCTGTTTTCAGTTTCATTGATTTCTGATAATTCTTATTATTTATTTTCTTCTGCTTAGTTTTAATTTAATATTTACTCCCAGTTTTCTAACTTTGAAACCTACATTATTGATGTTAGATCTATCTTCTTTTTTAACATACACACTCAGTACTATAAATTCTCTTTAAGAAACGCTTTTGCTGCATCACACAAATTTTGATAAATTGTGTTTTTGTTTTTATTTAGTTCAAAATATTTTAAAATTTTTCTTCAGATTTATTCTTTGGCTATACACTTTTAAGAAATATGTTGTTTATTGTCTACATAAACATTTTTGGGATATTCCAGTTAACTTTCTGTTATTGATTTCTAGTTTAATTCCATTGTGGTCTGACAGTAAACATAGTATGATTTCTAGTTTATCTAGTTTTTAAAATTTGTTTAAGAGTTTAGGGATCATTTTTAATACTAGAAAAAAACACTGTGTTATGTCTTTATAATGTTCTAGGCCACAGTAATCTAGTCTATAATTTTATAGTTTAGAAGGTTATGATATTGCTTGAATTCTTTTTCACAAATTTATAACAACCCTTAAATCTTCTTTAGAGAAAAATCTTGGCCTTCTCTTCAAATACTATTTGTAAATATCTAAGACAAAGTTTTTAAAGGACCTTCATCTGAGTAAAGTAAAAATTAAAACCTTCTAAAACACTTTCTTGGAGGTCATAATGTTATACCCAGATCACAGTATCCTCACCGACCAGAGACNTCCCTTAACAATGTGGAGGGTGGTTGCTGACCTTTCTCGATTGGGTGTTGCAAGGGTGGTTACTCCTGCCTTGGGCAATGTGTAACTGCCTGATAGTTTCGGGGAAGCCGAAACTCAGGCCTTCTAGTTTAGAGGGGAAACTTAAAGCCTGTCATGGAGTCAGTTTGGTTTAGACGTTTAGACTTGTGGCCTTACAATAACTTTTACCACTTCAGCCCTGCTTAGATAATGTCCAGTATAATTAACAGAATAAAATAGCTTTAATAAGCCCAATTTGATTTGTACAGTATACAGCTTCTATCACAATTTCAGGTGAGACTGGTGGTATTTTAAAATGGTTAGAAAATGGACATTCTAATAATTTATTTATTTTGATTCTTGAAAACTTATGCCTATTAGTCAAGTCTAAAGTGTATTACTCTCAACCTATGTATTATAGCTTTTATTGAATTAGAAGTGGATATTACATCCTAGACTTTAAACAAATGTTGGTAAGGGGCACTAGGGTGGCTCAGTCAGTTAAGCATCCAACAAGGTTAAGTGTCTGACCTTGGCTCAGGTCATGATCTCGTGGTTCATGAGTTCAAGCTCCGTGTTGGGCTCTGTGCTGATAGCTTGGAGCCTGGAGCCTACTTTGGATTCCGTGTCTCTCTCTCTCTGTCTTCACTTGCCCTATTTGCACTCTGTCTCTCTCTCTCTCAAAAATAAATAAACATTTACAAAAATTTTTAAAAATATTCTTAAAAGTAATGGTCCAAACTAACTATTGCTGCTTGGTGTTTTTTTAAAAATAGTTTTTTAATGTTTATTTATTTCTGAGAGTGAGAGAGAGCACGAGCAAAGGAGGAGCAGAGAGAGAGGGTGGCACAAATTCTGAAGCAGACTCCACACTACAAGCTGCCAGCAAAGAGCCTGAGCTGGGGTTCAAACCCACAAACCATGAGATCGTGACCTGAGCTGAAGTCGGATGCCCAATCTCTGAGCCACCCAGGCACCCCGCTGCTTGGTTTTTTAAATTAATGAAAGAGGTAGTCATATTGTTCAAAGTGGTCAAAATCTACACACTTAATTTATGTTAGAATTCAGAACTAGGAAAAACTTTTCTTGATAAAATTATATTTCTTCTCTTAATAAAATTGGTCAGTCTTTAATGTTTCATATTTCCTTCTGGTTTAAGCAGCCCAGAAGCTGAGAATCATTTATGCTATACATTGCTAACATCGTTACTCTTTGTTATTCCTTTCTGTTTTCCAGATTTATAACTTCGATCATGTACTCTTTTACTTTTGGTTCATTGTTTGTAAGTTACTAAGATTTTTCCCTACTCTATTTAGAGATAAAACATGTTGCCAAAGTTAAGTTAAAGAAGCCATTAACTGTAATATTGGGACTGTCCACATTAATGGTAAATGTTTTCTGGGGAAAAGAGGGAAGGAAGGTGTAGACAAAACAAATCGTGTGAAGGTATATTAGAATTTAAGTCCTCAAATGTTGTGTCAAGCTTCAGAAGAGTTCATTTTCCTAACACATATTTGAGGGAGTAAATACATCTAAAAATGTGATAAAAATAAAGCATTGGACCCTCAATATTATAGATGATGTAAAACAGTTGAGGACAAAATAAAGCTTTATTTGCCTTGCCGGGAACATAACTTCCTTTCTCATTCTTCTAGTTTAGAGCTTGTCAGAAAAAAAAAATAGTATATTGGCTCCTTAGAATTTTCTTTTAAATCTGTGAATTTTGGGGGCAACTGGATGGCTCAGCTGGTTAAGTGTCTGACTTTTGGTTTTGGCTCGTGTCATGATCTCACTATTCATGGGATCAAGCCCCGGATTCTCTCTCTCCCTCTCTCTGGATCTCTCTCTCTCCCCCCCCCAGACTAAATAAATAAACTTAAAAAATAAATCTATGAAGTTTGTTTCTATTTTTTCCTCCCTTTTTCTAAGCGTAATGTGATTTTGTTGAAAGGGTATAGATTTCGGAGTTACATGTTTCTTGAATTCTGACTCTTCTGTTTATTCTTAGAATATTAATCATAAAGAGCTTAGGTTTGTGATCCCTTAAATGAGTGTAATGATACATGTATTATACCTGTGTGTGATAATATTGTATATAAAATATTTAACTTGGAGCCTGACAAATTATACACTCTCAAAAGTGTTAGGGATAAACACCATAGAGTATTCCATAGAATGGGGCTGTCTTTACTCTTTAAGATAAAAGGTTTTTTAAGAACTGACTTACATTTAACTCTGGAATCTCTTTCCTAATAAATAAGTAGATTCTAAATAACACATTGAAAGTATTAATAGCTGTCTGTTGAATGATTGATGCCAATGTTGCCTCTGGTAAACTATTATATATTAATATTAATAAGTATATATAGATACATATATATATAATTCTTCTTTTACTTCCACAATAATTTTGTAGAAAAGAAATGTTATCCCAATTTTACTTATGTGAAAACTAATATTTGGTAAATGTTACGACATATTGATATGGCAACTCTGATAACCTGTACTCAGTGTAAATTGGTAGAACCTTTATGGGAAGTTATTTATCAATATCTGTAAAGAACTTTTTAGTCTATTTAAAAATGTTTATTATTGAAACATAGTCAATATACAATATTATATTAGTCAACATACAATATCATGTGCATTATATGTACAACATAGTAGTTCAACAATTCTATACATTATGTAGTGCTGACCACAAGAAGTGTAGTTACCATCTGTCACCAACGTTATTACAATATTATTAACTATATTCCCTATGCTGTACTTTTCATTTCCATGACGTATTTATTTTACAACTGGAGGTTTATACCTCTTAATCCCTTTCACCTATTTTTCACCCTCCCCCCCCCATGATGGTCTATTTTGACAGACATCAATTTGTTCCATGTATTTATGCATCTGTTTCTTTTTTGCCTTTCCTTGTTTCAAATTCTACATATAAGTAAAATCATATGGTATATGTCTTTCTCTGTCTGACTTATTTCACTAAGTGTAATGTTTGTGATGTCGGTGCACATGGCACACTCTCAGTCATTTTGGTGGCTGAGTAATATTCCGTTCTGTATATGTATACCACATCCTTTTTTTTTCTTTCATAGTTTATTGTCAAGTTGGTTTCCACATAACATCCATTGCTCATCCCAATAAGTGCCTTCCTCCAATCCCATCAACCCTCTTACCCTCTCCCCTACCCCCCATCAACCATCAGTTTGTTCTCAGTACTCAACAGTCTCTTATGGTTTCCCTCTCTCCCTCTCCCCAACTATTTTTCCCCTTCTCTTCCCCCATGGTCCTCTGTTAAGTTTCTCCTGATCTACTTATAAGTGAAAACATATGGTATCTGTCCTTCTCTGCCTGACTTATTTCACTCAGCATAACACTCTCAAGTTCCATCCATGTTACTACACATGGCCAGATTTCATTCTTTCTCATTGCCGTGTAGTATTTCATTATATAGATAAACCACATCATCTTGATCCATTCTTCAGTTGATAGACACTTAGGCTCTTTCCATGTTTTGGGTATCGTTGAGAGTGCTGCTAGGAACATTGGGATCCCTTGGGTGTCCTTGGGTGAATTCCTAGCAGTGCTATTGCTGGGTCATAGGGGAGTTCTGTTGTTAATTTTTTGAGGAACCTCCACACTGTTTTCCAGAGGGGCTGCACCAGTTTACGTTCCCACCAACAGTGTAGGAGGGTGCCCGTTTCTCCACATCCTCGCCAGCATCTATAGTCTTCTGATTTGTTCATTTTAGCCACTCTGACTGGCATGAGGTGGTATCTCAGTGTGGTTTTGATTTGTATTTCCCTGATGAGGAGTGATGCTTAGCATCGTTTCATGTGTCTGTTGGCATCTGGATGTCTTCTTTGCATAAGTGTCTGTTCATGTCTTCTGCCCATTTCTTCACTGGGTTGTTTATTTTTTGGGTGTGGAGTTTGGTGAGTTCCTTATAGATTCTGGATACTTCCCGTTTGAAGTGAGTGTGTTTAGGAATTTGTCCATTTCTTCTAAGTTGTCCAGTTTGTTGGCATATAATTTTTCATAGTATTCCCTGATGATTGCTTGTATTTCTGAGGGATTGGTTGTAATAAAACCATTTTATTCATGATTTTGTCTATTTGAGTGCTCTCTCTTTTCTTTTTGAGAAGCCTGGCTAGAGGTTTATCAATTTTGTTTATTTTTTCAAAAAAGCAACTCCTGGTTTCATTGATCTGTTCAACTTTTTTTTTTTTATTCAATATTGTTTATTTCTGTCATGATTTTTATTATTTCTCTAATTCTACTGTGTTTGGGGTGCTCTTGTTGCTCTCCTTCTATTTCTTTTAGGTGCACTGTTAGAGTTTGTATTTGCACTTTTTCTAATTTCTTGAAATCGGCCTGGAGTGCAATGTACTTTCCTCTTGAGACTGCCTTTGCCATATCCCATAGTTTGAATTGTATTTTCATTATCATTTGTTTCCATATATTTTTAAATTTCTTCTCTAATTGTCTGATTGACCTACTCATTCTTTAGTAGGATGTTTTTTAACCTCCATGTTTTTGGAGGTTTTCCACACTTTTTCCTGTGATTGATTTCAAGTTTCACAGTATTGTGATCTGAAAGTGTGCATGGTTGATCTCAGTTCTTTTATATTTATTGAGGGCTACTTTGTGACCCAGTATGTGATCTATCTCGGAGAATGTGCAATGCTCACTTGACAAGAAAGTGAATTCTATAGCCTCAGGATGTAGAGTTCTAAATATATCTGTCAAATCCATCTGGTCCAAAGTGTCATTCAAATCCATTGTTTCTTTAGTGATTTTCTGTCTATCCATTGCTATAAGTGGAGTATTAAAGTCCCTTGCTATTAGCACATTCTTATCCATAAGATTGTTTCTGTTTGTGATTTGTGTGTTTTATGTATTTGGGTGCTTCCATATTCTGTGCATAGACATTTATAATTGTTAGCTCTTGCTGATAGGTAGACCCTTCTTCATCCCTTGTTACTGCCTTTACTTTAAAGTCCAGTTTGATATAAGTATGGCAATTCAGGGTTTCAGTAGCATGATAGATATTTCTCCATCCCCTTACTTTCAATCTGAAGGTGTCTTCAGGGCTAAAATGAGTCTTTTGTAGACAGCAAGTAGATGGATTTTTTTTTAATCCATTCTGCTACCTTCTGTCTTTTGATTGGAGCATTTAGTCCATTTACATTCAGTGTTATTATTGAAAAATATGGTTTTAGAGTCATTGTGTTCTTTGTAGGATTCATGCTTGTAGTTGTATACCACATCTTTATCCTTTCATCTATCGAAGTACACTGAGGTTGCTTCCATATATTGTCTATTGTAAATGCTGCAGTGAACATAGGGGCTCATATATCTTTTGAATTAGCATTTTTGTTTTCTTTGGATAAATACCCAATAGTAGAATTAATAGATCATATGGTATTTCTATTTTTAATTTATTGAAGAACCCCCATACTGTTTTACGTAGTGAGTGCACCAATTTACATTCTCACTGATAGCATATGGGGTTTCCCTTTTCTCTATATCCTTGCCAACACTTGTTATTTCTTATCTTTTTGATAATAACCATCCTGACTGGTAGGGGGTCCTATCTTGTGGTTTTGACTTGCATTTCACTCATGATTAATAAGGTTGAAAAACTTGAGGAAATGTGTCCATAAATATGTTGCTAAGGCTGATGTACAAAAGATTACTGCCTATGTTTTCTTTTAGGAGTTTTATTTTTTCAAGTCTCACATTTAGGTCTTTAACCCATTTTGAGTTTATTTTTGTGTCTGATGTAAGATATAGAATCTGAAGCAGGCCCCAGGCTCTGAGCTGTCAGCACAGAGCCCGAGATGGGGCTTGAACCCATGAACAGTGAGATCATGACCTGAAGCTGAAGTCTGATACTTAACAGACTGAGCCATCCAGGTACCCCCAGTTCCATTCTTTCACATGTAGTTGTCCAGTGTTTTTCAACAACCAATTATTGAAGAGGCCACCTTTTCCTCATCGTAAGTTCTTGCCTCCTTTGTCAGACATTAATTGACCATATAAGCATAGGTTTATTTATGCACTCTACCCTCTATTCTGTTCTACTGACCTATGTGTCTGTTTCTGTGCCAGTACCAAACTGTTTTGATTACTATAGGATTGTATTGTATTTTGAAATCTGGGATTATGAGACCTCCAGCTTTGTTCTTTCTCAAGATTGCTTTGCTTAGTGGGCACTTTTATGATTCCATACAAATTTAGGATTATTTGTACTAGTTCTATGAAAAAATAATGTTGATATTTTGATAGGAAGGGGTAGCATAGTTATTTTAACAATATTAATTTTTCTACTTCATGAGTATGGTATATAATTTTGTTTGTGTTGTTCACTTTGTTTCACCAATGTCATGCAGTTTTCAGCATATAGATCTTTCACTTCCTTGATTAAACTTATTCCTAGATATTTTATTCTTTTTGGTGCAATTTCAAATGGGATTATTTTCTTAATTACTTTTTTTTTGCTACTTTATTATTAGTGTATAAAAATACAACAGATATCTATATATATTGTTTTGTATCCTACAACTTTACTGACTTCATTTACTAGTTCTAATAATTTTTGGTAGAGTATTAACGTTTTCTATATATAGTAATATGTCATCTGCAAATAGTGACTGTTTTACTTCTTGTTGAACCAATTCAAATGCTTTTTCTTCATTTTTCTTGTCTGTTTGCTGCAGCTAGGACATGGATTTTGAATAAAAGTGGTAATAGGGGACATCCTTGTCTTGTTCCTGATATTAAAGGAAAAGCTTTCATTTGTTCACCACTGAGTTATAGGTTTGCTATTGGTTTGTCATGTATGGCCTTTTTTACGTTGAGGTATTTTCCTTCTAAACCCACTTTGTTGAGAGTTTTTAATCATGAACTGATACTGAGTTTTCTCGTTTATTTTTTCTGCATCTGTTGAGAGGATCATATGTTTTATATTTCATTTTGTTAATATAATGTGTCACATTGATTTGTAGATATTAAGCCAATATATGTAAAGACTTTATTTTTATTCTTTTTTTTTCTGAGTGAGAGAGACAGAGCATGAGTGGGGGTAGGGCAAAGAGAGGGAGACACAGAATCTGAAACAGGCTCCAGGCTCTGCGCTGTCAGCACAGAGCCCAAACTCACCATCTGTGAGATCATGACCTGAGTTGAAGTTGGACACTTAACCAGCTGAGCCACTCAGATACCCCTATGTAAAGACCTTTAAATAGTAAATACATTTTCAATCTATAGTTAATTACCATTATTTGTAAAAATAAGATTTAAAGAAAAATCACCAGATAATAAAGAGGAACAAAGGCTACAATGATGTGTGTTAAGGATGTTTATCATTAGTTACATAATAACTAGACAATATACTCCAGGAGCACAAAAATTATTTATTTTGTACACTGCTGCATCTCAATGCCTAGAAACAGTGCTGAGAACAAAGTGGGTACTCAGTAAATGTTTATGGAAAGCATAATACATAGTTAACATATAGTGGGAACATTTTAAAAACAAATTTTTCAGTAATAGAAATTTTAAATATATGATGAGTACAAGGATAAATTGTAAATTCATTCAGTTCTAAATTTTTAAAAATGGGAGTTTTGGTTTTTTAGTGGCTGAGAAAGATCTTACCAGGCAGACTCTACCAAAGATAACAACTTTAATCCCTGGACCTAAAAAGGAATACACTAAAAAATCACAATGCATTTCCCTGGGTTTGGAAATTCAGGTTATTTTAATTTTAATTTTTGTAATTTAAAAAAGTTTTTCCAAAACAACATTTATTTTCATAAAGAAAGAAATATAAAATAGCACCCTGGTGTTTATTTTTAGAAAGAATCCATGTGTGCTGTTACCTGGACTTCTTGTTAGGTTCCTGGCCACAAAACAGTGCCCAACAATGCAGAGTCGGAGCGGCTCTGTCCCACTTATTCAGTCCAACTCTGTTATTTACAGAAATAATAAATTTTTCTTTATGATTATAACTCTTAATTTTAAATTCTCTTTTTCTCTGTTCCTTGTCTCAGATTTTATATAATAATTTGAGTTCTCCAACCGTTGTCTTAACTCCTGTCCATCACTGGAAAGCAAACTGATGCTACTTCCTTGATTCTGAGCTTATTTCTATTTATACTTAGTGTTTACTTCTCTTTTCTCTTTGAAAGTGGGTTTCCTGACACATCGCCTTAAGTGTTACAT
The DNA here is from genome assembly GCF_008692635.1 of Crocuta crocuta. Taxonomy (NCBI): domain Eukaryota; kingdom Metazoa; phylum Chordata; class Mammalia; order Carnivora; family Hyaenidae; genus Crocuta; species Crocuta crocuta. The sequence goes on from NW_027528357.1 coordinate 6,079,419, forward strand.
TGCTCTTCAGTTGTTCTTTGTCCTAGTAGAAGTCTCTTCCAGTAGAATAGCTCTTTGCTGCCACCTTCTGGTTTTTGGCTGCTAAAGCCAGGCAGCAGGTCAAAGGTGACTGTTTCAGTCTGGGCTCTTCTCAGCATCCGAGAATGCTCCCCCTTATTTTTGGCTTCGTTCAAGCTCTTCGGGGTGATCTTTTGATATATTTTATTCTCCAAAATCAGAATTCACTAGTTGTTACAGAGACTTTATTTCCCCAACGCCTAGATTCTATCCTAATTTTTTTTATAGAGAAAGCTCGTTGACCTCTACTCTAAAAAACACAACAGCAAATATAGGGAGCATCCACAGCCTTCAGGGATGAGGAAAGTGCCCAAAGAAAGAATAAGCATGAAAGAGGCTGTTTTCGCCCCAAAGTGGAGTAAGGTCTTACTGGACACAGCATGGATGTGGCTCCTTCGATGACCTTAAGCAGCCATCTGCCAGGTGCCACAGATTTGATGGAGGTTAAATGGAATTTGAATGGAGTTTCTGGGTAGAGAACCTTGAAGAACCTGCGGTGTAAGCACCGTTGGTTTTCCACAGGACAGCTGGCAGCAGTTCTACAGGAAGAAGAAGGAAACAATTGGAAACAGAACAAGTTTGTGAAGTGCCTGGCTGCACGCAGCCTTGTGAGCCCCACCACGGCCCGCTATTGATAAAGCTTCACCTGACTCCACCTGGCAAAAGAAAACAGTGTACCCATCCACCTCTAGTATCTCAGATTAGTTACAGAGTGGATTTAGAGCTAAAAGGCAGTGATTAGATAACGGGCACAAATACATTGCCCACATGCAAACTTTATTAATTCAGTTGGTGTCTATATGTAACTGAGCACCATGTCTTCCATTTATCTTATAACTTTTGAGTCTCTTTTAATTTTAAAGAATCTCCTACATTTTTAAAAAAATTGTCTTTTATTGCATTGACATTTGCTGAAGAGTCTAAGCCAGTTACTTTCCAGAACACCTCTCACTATGTTTGTTGTTGTTGTTGTTGTTGTTGTTCTCATGGTTAGATTCAGATTCAACACTTTCTGCAGGAATATTACATAGTTAGCATATTGTGTCAGCGAAACACTACAAAGCACATGGTACAAGTTTGTCACATTATTAGTGACAAACGGTGTTTGATCATTGGGTTAAAGTTATGACCTACAAATTTATTCATTTTTCTGTTGTAATAATGACTCAATTGAGTGATATTTTAAGAACATGCAATTATCTTTGTTTCCAAGAAAAATTTTTTTTACCCAAATTCGGCATCTAATGAAGTTTTGGTTGAATCCGCTTTTGTCATAGGTGTGAAACGGTGATTCTTATGGGCTTTCATTCCCATTATAATCAATCAGCAATTAGAAGAACTGAAAAGCTTGGCACAAGCTGGGTGGCAGGCTGTGTGCCAGAAAATGGCAGCTTTCTTTCAGTTCTTATTCAGGCCCTTTACCTCTGCATTTCCTGCCACTGCGTCTATTTTCCCAGGTCTCAGGGAACCATCTTGTCAGCCTAGTTTCACTCTCTGCCCTTCATATGCTGTTCAGGAGTCAGAATCTGGGTGATTATGATACTTTAATGGATCTGGAGTTTCTCATTATATAAAGAGATTTAAAAAGAAAAAAAAGGCTATTTTTAAGTTTGAAAGAGCCTAAAACTTTTATAGTTTAATTACCAACCTACAGAGCAAAAGCAGTTTGTTTGTTATTTGTTAATGTGTTTGTTCAATAAATTATTTATTTAGGAAATGTTTTTACAAGCTACTAAAACTCTTTGTCATTCTCTAGCCTGTCTTCATGAACATTTTCAATGATAGTTCAATGGGTATTTTACTAAGAAGACTGTACTCTACTACTTGTGTTAAATCTACAGTAATATGTATTCATTTTCCTAATACTGTTCTCAGCAGCTCCATAATTCATAGTTCATAATTAAAAGGCAGCATCTCTGATCTTGTGTGGTAATGTTAGGTACAACTAGGGAGAGTTGAAATCTATCCTAGTAACAGGAAAAAAGATTTTTCCACACATTTTTTGCCTACTAAATTCCAAAGAATGATTTTTTTTAAGAAAAAAGAAAAAAAATATTCTGGCCAGATGGAGAATCTGATTATATTTTACAAACTTAAAACTATCTTGTTTTCAAAATTGAATGTGTTCCTTCTGGGAGGTGTTATTAAAAGCAAACTAATAGTTTTTAAAAAGAGGAATTGAAGACTGGTTAGTCTTTCCTTTTTAATTACTTTGATCTTTTAGTTCAGGGTTATAAAATAACCTGAAATGAACTGAAATTCTTTTTCTTGGTCTTGTATCACTTACTAACTTTGTTTCAAATAACATCAGGTTTTTTGTTGGGTTGTTTGGTTGGCTTTTGTTTTTTATAATACTCAATTCTTAATGAATATTTTAGTCTTTATTATAACGTAAGTAAAATGTAGCTTGTGTTATCAGTTGTCTTTAATGATATTTTCTGATTTTCTATAAATAAAACCTTTTTTTTTAATTTGATAATATATAGGGTAGAGAAGAATTCTTGAAAAGACTCACTCGAGGTAAAGTGGCTAATGGGATGTTGATTCAGGTAATCCTAATTTTGTTTCAATATTTTATTCTTCCTTTAATTTGCATTTTAGTTAGCATTTTAAATTTGCCTGTAATGAGGCATCTTTTCCCTACTTGGTTTGCAAGCCAGCAGTTTTCTCTCCTTAGCTGATGACAGTTGCCCTCTGTGTACGACTAGCAGTGTCTGATCATGCATAAAGAAACTGACCTCCCATACACATATCTCATTTTGTGGCTTAATGGGAATTTCTGCCAGTCTAGTAAAAGGGCAGTGAGATCTTATTCCTAAGTGTCTCTTTAGTTTGCTTTGTGATGATGTTATGTTTTCTTTACTTTTAGTGTCTTTCAATTGAATTTCTTTATTTAACACTGAAATAAAAATATGCTGTTTCTATATAAAGATTTTGAAATTAAATTAATATAGCTAGCAAAGTCAATTAAAAATTTTTTTAAATCTTCATCTACCATCTGCATATCCTCTGGAACCTAGGTTGTGTGTTTTGATCATTGGCATGCTTCTAGAATGCCTCCCCTTCAGAAATACATTAATACTTGAAATTATAAAAATAAAATCAAGAGCAAAACAGTCCAAAACAGTGTTATTTTATACACTTATTTGAGACTATCTGCACCTCTGATCTTCTTTGAAATAAACACAAATTTTGTGATTTCTTGTTAGGAAATTTAGCATTTTCAAATATATAAAAGCAGTGCTTCTCTGCTTCTCTATGCTGAAAATGCCAAATTTCCTGATTCATTTTTCTCTCTATGTATATGTGTGGTCAATAATTCCATCATCTTCTAGCCTTCTTAGCTTAATATTTTGTCATTAACTTCCTTTCATTGGGTTTATTGGGTTTTAGATTGCAAGAATTGCAAATATTTCAATATTTGTTGTTAGTGTGCTTTTTCACATTATCTTCCAATATTTAGATTAAAATGTTTGATTTTTATTATCTACATTAAGTTTTTCTCTCTTTTTTGAATAATAACTGCATTGTTTAAATATGCTGTATTCATACCCATTGCTTTATATGGCGGCATAATATTTTTTTTTAATTTTCAAGTAAAAACAAACATTACTGCCTGACACAAGATTGAGACTCAGTAAATGTTTACTTTTTTTAAGTTTTTAATTCCAGTTATATTAGTTTCAGGTGTACATTATTGTGATTCAACTCCATACATCACCTAGTGCTCATCACAACAACTGCCCTCCTTTACCCCCATGTTTAGTTAATTAATAACTGAATGAATTATTTAACATCTTTGCTGGCAGAAAAAACTGTTTTCCATTCAAGAAGAACAGACACTTGACAGGCAGGAGCTTATGGAAAAGAAAGCAATGTACACCTTTGCACTGGAGGAACTAGAGACCCCTCTGCTTGAACTAGAAAAAGAGGTCATAAGAATCAGAACTGTCCACAAAGAGCATGTTGACGTAAGCATTTATAATTAATCCAGAAGCTAATTTCCAGGAATATTTAAGTCAATAAATCACATATGTGATTTTACATTATTATTTGGAATATTATGATTTCACATAGGAAGACGTAAAAGCATGAATAAAATGAGTATTTTATGACCACACCAAATAGCAAGACTCTGAATGCTATTACATGGAACCCCACACTCTTAGAGTGTCCTTAGGAAAAAGCAATTTTCAAACAGGGGAGTAGTGACTTATCTTTTGCGATTGCCCACTATGGTAAATTTAATTCAAAGTCTTCACTGCTTGTTAATAAAATGCTAAAGCTATGTTTATGGAAATATATAATGCATCTTGACAGTTTTATGGTAAATTTTTGATGTGTGTGGAAGAAGTTAAGACACCTGGGATGAAAAATAAAGCAAATGTTGATAAAATATTTTCAAAACAACAAGTTTATGGCAGTAACTGATACTACTGGCCCTTCCCAAAGAAAAATTTAGTAGAAAAATATGTGTGCATCATGTCATTAGTCTTTTGGAGAAGTAGAGGGTGTGGTAAGAGTTATATATTCTTGTCCTTACATGCAGGGAGGACATACATATATTCATTTGGGCCATTTTGGCAACAGGATCTTTTTTCCTTGCAAATGATGATGTAATTTTTGTATTCTTTAGTCTTTAATAATTTTCAAAGTTTTTTTTAATTTTGTGATTTATAAAATGTCACCATTATGAAAGTTTATTTTGTTCTTCAAAGCTAAGACAGAGTTTATCTGTGCATAGACTTGAGAAAACTTGGGCCTAAACGCATGGAGCAGCTTGTACAAGGCCATAAAACATGGCAACAACAAATTCTGAGTATACTACTATATTCAGGCCTCTTAATTGCTTATCCTAGAGCTCATGTAATGAATATATAACCAGCACTAACACCTAGTGAGATAAATGATTTTAATAATGGCTCCTCCTTACTTTAGTGATGGAAATTTATTAATTGCTTCAAAAGCCTCAGTATAATCATCTGAGTATAATGAATTCCTAAAAAGATTAATGACTTTTATTCCCCCTTATTTTATAATAGCCATTGTTTTTTTCTGATCTTATAGTTCAGTAATCATTTTTGTTTTTATTACATTTTAAGAGTTTATAAATTATAAGAATTATAAATTTAACACAAACTGTTGAAAACAAGAAGTGTTTATGCACTTTTGGTAATGATTGCTGATAATTTGTATTTGGAATTTTAATTTTGTTTAAAATATTTTAAATATCATGATGAAAACTTAAAATTTCAATGTGAATTTATTGGTTTTTGTTACTTAGCTTAAATAGATTAGATTTTGGTTTACTCTTGTAATTCAAGTAGAATATTAGGGTGTGGATATCATAGTATATTTTTGTTATTCATGTGTGGTGGTTTTTTCCCCTTCTACCAAAATATATACTGTTATTATTAAAATGGTCATTTGGGAACTACTTGGTCTTAACCAGAATAATTGGATGGTAAATGCTGCACACCTTAATTTCTGAATGTCTTCTAGACATTAAATAATATAATTGAGAAGAAAGAACACGTTAGAAGAAATGTGGAAAAAACAAAGAAAAAGTTGCGAAAAAAGGGGAAGAAAACTCGTGATGCAATAGTAGAAACTGAGGTAAGAAATTTAATATCAAAAATAATTGTGAATTTCCAGCCTCTTTATGTCAATGAAAACTATTCAAACAAATTCATTTTAGGTGTATACTCCTCATTTCCAATTTGTTGCACTAAGTTTCTATACACACACACACACACTCTTACACACACACACAATCTCTGTGTCTTCATTTTTTCTCTTACAGTGTTCTTCCCATTGTACTAGTGCATCCTCCTGTTAGTCTTTCCTACAAAGTGGAGGTAGGTATTTCTGTATTGTACCATGTTTCTAGAGATGAAACCAATCTACAGACTGAAACATTTGTTAATATCCGACCTATCAATTTTACCCTCACACCGGTGTATAGGCAGCATGGTGATATATCAAAAGGCTTCAAGGCTTTTTCCAAAGTAGTGATATTTGTTCCCTGAAAATCTTCACCTCCAGTGTTCTGTCTTTAGAAAATCAATGGATATGGGGAAGTGGAGATAGTCCATTATCTTCAACCTGCTATCCTCTGGATATATTTTAAAGGTAGCACCAGTTGGATTTGTTGGTGGACTGCATGTTGGTTATGAGATAGAGGTATAATAATATCATTTTTAAAAAGTGTGTACGAGGCCACAAAAATATTTAAAAAATTACCAAGGAAAATAATAATACAACAATAACAAAAACAGATACTGATATTTTTTAGTTCTCTATATACCAGGCATTATTTAAAGAGCTCAGACATTAAGTCATTCCAACTTAAAATAACTCTGCAAAGATTGTGCTGTTATTATCTCCATTCTACAGTTGAAGAATCTAATGCCTTGTTTACTTGTTCAGTTTCACACAGCTTGTTCATGGCAGAGTTGAAATTCACTAAATCAGGCATTGACTCTAGAATCTATGCTCTTAATCATTACATTATTCCTCTGATTATACAGGTTACTTTTGTTGAATATTGTGAAATAAAATCAGAACTCTAACAAAAAATTTACAGCAAAAACAAAACATTTGTATAGATCACTGGATATATTTTTTAGAAACTTTTTAAAGTTTATTTATTTTAAGAGAGAGACAGAGAGAACAAGTGAGGAAGAAGCAGAGAGAAAGGAGAGAGAGAATCCCAAGCAGGCTCCACCCAGTCAGCTTAGAGCCCCACACAGGACTTCACCTCGCAGACCGTGAGATCATGCAAGACTTGATTTCACAAACTGTGAGATGATGACCTGAGCTGAAATCAAAAGTCAGATACTTAACTGATTGAGCCACCCAGGTGCCCCTCTGGAAATATTTTTTAAATCACATTTTTTTCATCATTTGCTTCAGTGTTAAAGAATATTTATAAATATAAATTACCATTTATTTATAAATGACTCATGATAAACTATAAAGCAAAATTTGTGGAGCAGGCCAAGGTAAACTTTAGTATTACCAATAAATTATTTTGGTAAGAAAACCTTAAAGTGCTTAGCATATCTATAGCTAAACAGCTATGGGAAAACTTAAAAGAGAAGTAATTATATATAGTAATGAATGAAAGAATGCTACTTTGCATAGCAGTTTGTTTTAAAATTTGGATCAAGTGTATAATTTACTTATAAAATGCAAATAATGAAAACTGGGTAAAGAGGAAGAATCACAACAAGAGTAGAATGATAATTATAGAATAAATGTCATTTGTCTATAGCACGAGTGGCAAGAACCAGCCCAGGTATTTTACAGGGATCCCTACAAGGACCAGATACAGACCATAGCTGAGTATGAAGAGCTTCTGAATTCAGTCTGTAATAATATAATACAAATCTGTAACTGAAAAATATTAGCATGAAAAAGAATTCTATAGGTGATCTCACTTATGAACACAGATGACAAAACCTTAAATATGTTAGTGAGTTGAGCTTTTACAGTGTGATTAAAAAACATGCATTATGCAAAATAAGATTCTTTTGAAGACTGTGAAGATGAGTCAACATAAACAAATGTACAGCTGACACTTGAACAACATGTGGTTTAGTGGTGCTAGCCCCAACACAGTTGAAAATCCACACGTAACTTTGACTCCCCCAGAATTTAACTACTAATAGCCTACTGTTGACTGGAAGCTTTACTGATAACAAACAGTTGATTAACATATATTTTGTACGTTATAGATACTAAATACTCTATTCTTATATTAAAGTAAAATAGACCAAAGTAAAAATTATTCAGAAAATCATAAGGAAGAAAAAACATCTACAATAGTGTGCTGTTGTTACAACTCTGCGGGTAAGTGGGTCTGTGGAGTTCAAGCCTGTTTTGTTTAAGGATCAACTGTACTAATATAATTCAGTACATTTACAGAAATGAAAGACAATTAACCTAAAATATTTGATAAAACATTATAGCCACTAATGATTTTCAAAAAGACTTTCAACTATCTAGAAATAGAATGAAAACATTCTTACCTTGATAACGTGTTAGTGTCTATCAGTATTTTGTAGCAAATGTTATACTTAGTGATGGAACATTAAAAGTATTTCCATTAAACTCAAGAGCAAAAACATTCCAGTAAGCTCCTACTACTTAGCATACTCCTGTTATTGATAACAAATTACTTGTACACGTGTCACAACACATAAAACCTATGTGTTGAACAGTGCAATGGAAAGCCACCACAGTTCTCGTGTCCACATCTGAATATTAGTTTCAGAAATATTAGCTAGAGATTTCCGAAGGTGGTATGTCTGACAAATAACAACTTTCAGTGAAGAATGTGGCTGAATGCTTTCTTTGTGCGTGTGCTCAGGGTTATACAAAGTACTAGGAGTTGAAGGGCTAGAGAAGAAGAGTTAATGTTCTTTTATTTGTCTTTCAATTTAGTTTGCCTTTCCAGTTGTTATTGAGCACTTGAAATCTATTAAACATTGTTGGAATTTGCTGGAGTTGAGGAAGTAAAAGCAGAACTTTGTTTAGTCAAGAAGCACATCATCTTTTTGGGGCTCAGACAAGGACACGGAGAGCATTAATACTCTGTGACCAAAGCCATGACAGCAGTATAATGAGGTGGCAGAGTATCACGGAGGAGGAAACCTAGATTAACTGAGGGAACTGGGGAAAGTTTTTCAGAAGAGGTTATTACTCATTGGAGCAAATGGAGGTTAAGTACTTGCATTGCCATGGTGTTGTAGAGAATAGAGATGATATACACACAAAGCCTAAAAGAATGAAGAAACAATTGGTGCTGGAGGTATTCAACAAATGGTTTCTATTATTATTATATAAATTTTAATTGGTGAAGAAAGGAGGTAAGAACATTTTAGAAACAGATGCTATGTTTGCAAAACAAAGATATTATGGAATAGTGTTCTGTGTTTGTGGAATTTTAAGTAGTTTGGTAATGACCAGAGAGCAGAGCATCTATTATAAGAGTAAAAAGAGATGAAGCTAGTGAGATGGGTGATAACCCAGATGAAGAAGCATCTTGTGTACCATGCTGTGCTGAACCCCAGACGGTTGTAATTCAAACATTTAATAGCATTTATTAAGTACTCTTAATGCTGATAGGTGTACAAAAAATACTGTAGACTCTATTTCTTTCTTTTAAGAACTTAAATTCTACGACAAATAATTTTTAAGACAAATAATTTTATCTTTTACTGTGCATAAGCATTTCAGTCATGGCCACGCTAAAAATGGGCCATTACTGACTTTTTACTGTTTTCACCCCCAGTTAAATGATAGACAGAGAATCTAAACTTATTACATTTAGAGAATTTAAAAATGCATTTATTAAATCTTATTTAAAATATAACTTGAAATTAATAATTTAGAATCTGAATATAATCTTTTTTTATTTTCTAGTTTATTTATTTTGAGAGAGAGAGAAAAATAAGCCAAAGAATGGTCAGATTATAAATGTACTTTTTTTAGGCCTCTATTCCCATTTGCTCTGGTGGCACTTCAGCATTTATCAAAAGACTTACAAATGGCTCTTGAGGTTCCAAATGTTTTTGCTCACTGGAGATGTTCACATTTGTATCCCTGATTAACATGCAGCATCTAACAGCTTCCTTCTACACTCAGCTCGCTATAGTGATGTTTCTGCTATTTTTTTTGATGCCATGGAGGGAATATGTTGTTCACATTTACCAAAGGCTCACTGATGGTACCTATTAAAGTGCCAAAATACTGTTTTTGCTTTTCCCTGCTGTCTGCAGGAAGCATACTCTCTATCTTTCTTTCCTTTGGTATGGAATCCTCTGACACCACCTTCAGCAATGCTGAATTGGCTGGTGTGGTCTCAGTTGTAGATACCATTGCTTCTGAGGTCTTCTTAGTTTCCTCCAATAATCTTCACTCAAGATTAAGGCGTGAATTATGGAATCTGACTTAAAAGTCAAGGTTAGTGATAGCATACTATACTCAGAGTTGTCCATCGTCTTTGACTCCTGCATACTTAACTTATTCCATACTTATGTATCTCTTCACACTTTTTTGAGGGGTTGACTTTTCTCATAGTAATAATTTTTTGTCATAGTAATAATAATGATAATAATTAATAATAATATCCTATTGGGTCTCATTTAAGAATCCTAGTAATCTTTCAACCATATTCAGATATTGAAAATAAACAAAAAAAAATAGAAAAAGAAAAAACCCTCATTTATCAATGGACTGATTCTAGAATTTTCAGAAAAAGAAAGGAAGAGAAGATACGGAAATTCAAATACAGTACACAGTGTTGAAATTCATGGACAAATAATGGATAGGAAAAATAAATATTAAAGATTAACCTTTCTTCTTGAAATCTATAAGAGTAGAGAAAGAACCAGGGAGCATATGGGGAGGGGGGATGGAGGAAAATAGGAGCAAAGGGAGCAGTTGAGATCTGTGAAATCAGTTGGGACAGTAGCACTAATTAGAAGCAATGCCAGATGTAGGGAACAACATTCAGTAAGTCAGTCATCCAGTCAGTAAACCATTCAGTCAATATAGGCATCAACAGTCATAAAGGGATCATGCAAAAAATAGATGCAAAATAAAATCTTCAGTCTGGAATTCCACAGGCCAGCCTTGGGAAAGTGTATTAAATATAAACTTTTTTGTTTGAAAGATCAGGACAAGAAAGAATATATAATCTTGCCTACCTTCTACCTTTGTTGTACATGTTTGAAAGCGAGTAACCACATGTTTGCATTTTGAAAGGACATGCCTTTGAAGCATGTATGGGGGTGTTTGGAGGGGCAGACACATTAGTGCAAGAGAGAGAGGGGGAAAAGGAGAGAGAAGAAAAGAGACAGGGGCATCTAACCCATCTTTTAGAAAATCACATCAGATGTAACTATGAAGAATGGAACATAAATCTAAGTTGTTGATTCTGTTGATAGGAAGTTACTGTTTGTTTAATTTTCACATGGCCGAATGTAATTGTCCTTAAGTAGTAAGGATTTGAAAATCCCAGTATTTAAAATTAAAACATTTTTGGGGCGCCTGGGTGGTCAGTCAGTTAACTGTCTGACTTTGGCTCTGGTCATGATCTTGCAGTTTGTGGCTTCGAGCCCACAGAGGGCTCTGTGCAGACAGCTCAGAGCCTGGAGCCTGCTTTTGATTCTGTGTGTGTGTCTCTCTCTCTGCCCCTCACCTGCTCACAGACTCTCTCTCAATCTCTCTCTCTCTCTCTCTCTCTCTCTCCCTATCCCTCTCAAAAATAAACAAACATTTAAAGGTAATAATAATAAAATAAAACATTCTTAAATTTGTTTTCCAGGAAAAACGCTCAATGATTTTTAAAGAAATAAAGACCACTAAGAGTAAAACAATTATTTATAATGCAAAAATAGATCAATTGAATAAGGACTTAAAAGAAAAAGAGAAGGAAAAGGATATTTTGGCTCAAATACTTGAGCATTTAAAGTAAGTATTTAACTCTTATCAAAATTTGTAATGTTCAATATATTATTTATAAAAGAGATAAGATCAAATTTCCATATTTAGTATTAATTCTTAAAATGATCTATAATTTGCCATCATTATTTGATGTGGAATAAATGTAATATTTGATAATTTTGGTTTAAAAACATAATTTGCATTCATTTTTTATTACTCTGCTGGGTTTATTCTTATTTGAGTAACTGCAAATATTCCTTCCAAGTAGAAAAGTTTTCTTAATTATGAAATTAATAATCCTTCCCACTAATTTCAATATTTCTCACTCACATGACATGATTAATAATTCATGGTTTTTCACCCAACCTTATTTGGTAAGTTTTAAGTTAAGCCTTTAGAAATAGACACTCTACAAAACCTCATGTAATTTTTTCATATTTATTATATAAACCTCTTATTCAGTCCCTTCATTAGTCAGGGGCATAGATGACAAGGGTTAGCAAAGTCTTTCACTTAGACAGTGACCATAGTCTAAGACCCTTTAGTGTTTCCATAGACCCTTATTTAGAGCTTACATATTCTTCCTTTATTCCTTTTTGTTCTTATTTTCTTTTTTGTAATATATTGAGAACAGAGCTTGAAGGACTATTGGAAGAATATGCATTGGTCACGTTTAGGAATTACAGTTTGATAAGTAAGAAGGCTAATACAGCATGAGCAAAATCATAGCTCTTGAGGGATAAAACGTCAGAAAAACAGTTATGCACAGCTTGATTATCACATACTGTAACAGAGTTAGGGCATGCACTCAACAAGGATTTATTTAACTATTACTGTAGGGTTAAAACATGTTCAAAATGATCATACAGCTTTATCTGAAAAACACTAAAACCTATTCAGTATATCATGTAAGAAGGTAAGGAAATATGCTGTTTGTTTTGAAAGATATTTATCCACATTAATATCTGTATGAATATGCTGAGGCTCAATGATGTAAGCTGATTTTTTTTTTTTTTTAATTCGCATTAAACTTGTAAAGATTTAGTTTAGGAGCTGGTGAATTTCCTTTCTTCAGAATTCTTACCATTTCAGTCCTAACATTTTCTTCTGTTCTGTGGCTAGATTACATTGCTCTTTGGACAAGAATGGTCACCATGTCCCAGTGAATCAATTTCCTCTCTAAACTTGACAAAAGTCTACCCTCTCACGGGAAAAGGAGAAAAAGAATAGCTAAAGCTGTGATATTGTCGATAGATCTATTAATTAACAATGATGGATAATGTCAAATAATATTTAAAGTTACCATTAATAGACTTCTCAATGTACCAGGGACTTTGCAGGCAGTCTGTATGCTTTATGTTATCCATTCTCATATGAATACTGAGGAAACAGAAGCTCAGGGAAATTAGTTGATTGTCCTAACACTGTACAGCTAATTAGTGGTAGAACCAGCTCCAGTTCAGGTCCATCTTGTTCCAAAGTGTGTGCTCTCTCAGCTGTGCACGTTGACTCCCTAAACTAAGATTGGAAAGGAAGATTATTGCAAATAAACTGTATTAGGAGTAATCTACTGGTACTTTTCAGTAGGTGACTGTATCAAGCTAATCATTATTTATTGAGAACTTACAATATGCCTAGTACCAGACACCAAGAAGGACAAAGAAATGACAATGAGAAAGTGTACCTTCAAGTACCTGAAGATAATTTTAGAAACACAAGCTTGCATATGCAAAAGTATTAAAATATGGTGATAAGATTAATAACAGAGCTATCCTTGGCTCTAATTTTTACAACTGTTTCTTAGTTAGGATGTGAAAGAATTTAAACCCAGATCCATAGGATTTCAAATTTATTCCTTTTATCACTGAGAAAGGAAACACTATTTTCTTTTTTTTAAATTTCTTTTTTATTTTTTTTAATAGTTTATTGTCAAGTTAGTTTCCATATAACATCCAGTGCTCATCCCAACAAGTGCCCTCCTCCATGCCCATCAACCCCCTTCCCCTCTCCCCTTCCCCCATCAGCCCTCAGTTTGTTCTCAGCATTCAAGAGTCTCTCATGGTTTGCCTCCCTCCCTCTCCCCAACTATTTTTCCCTTCTCCTCCCCCATGGTCCTCCATTAAGTCCCTCCTAATCCACCTGTACATGCAAACATATGATATCTGTCCTTCTCCGCTTGACTTATTCTGCTCAGCGTAACACCCTCAAGTTCCATCCATGTTACTACTAATGGCCAGATTTCATTCTTTCTCATTGTCATGTAGATTCCATTGTGTAGATAAACCACATCATCTTGATCCATTCTTCAGTTGATAGACACTTAGGCTCTTTCCATGTTTTGACTATTGTTGAGAGTACTGCTATGAACATTGGGGTATTTGTGCCCCTATGCATCAGCACTCCTGTATCNGGAAACACGATTTTCATGCATAGATATACAGATAAGCATATACAGTCTATATAATGTGTGCATTTGTGTGTGTGCCTATATCTATAATTTTAAAAATGCTATATTGAATATAATCCAATCTCAAAATATTTATTGTAGAGAACAAAGTATATGTGGTCTATGTATAGTGATATTTGCTGGGAGCAACTGTGGGAGTTTTTGGTTCTGGTCATACTAGTTCTTTCCTGTGTGAATTTCACTTGTTTTTTTATGTTCCATAATGTCAGTATTAGTGAATATTAAATAGGACATCACATAAGAATTTTGGATGTTTTTGCCATGACTGACGAAGTGAAAAAAAAAAAAACAGGGCAAGACAGATAAAAGGGAAGGACCTCATTCTATTTAGGAGAGGTACACATCTAGAAATGTGAACAAAAAAAAGAATTGTTTTCAAATTTTTGATATGGTGAGTATTTAGCATTGAGCTGCCATATCCGGCAGAACAAGACAGAACTGGATTTGCAGTCTGGTTCTGACACTTATTAATTAGCCTTTACAAGCTAGTTATGCTGAAGTGTAGTTTCCTCGTCTGTAAATTGTTATAATAATTATTATTTCATAGGGTTGTTTTATTAAATGAGGTATTATATTCAAAGCACTTGACCATTTCAGTCCCTCAAAAACCTGAGTCCTGCTGCTATTTTAGCTAACTGTGCAGAGGATTCAGTTTTCTATACAAGCAGAAATCAAAACAAATACAGGTAAGCTAAGACTGGGCAGAGCTTTTGCAGCTGCTTAGTCTGATTTCTGTGTTACTGAGCAACTCTGGCAATTATTTCTAAAGCATATGTGTTTTGCAGTACTGTATTAACTACTTTTTTATGCTTTTCTACTTGTGTTGTTCCTTATTTAAATAAAAGCCTTTTAATCTCTGTGTCAGTATATACTTAATTGCAAATGACAAAATACACATAGACACACACATACAAAAACGTATTCACATGACAGCTGAAACTAAACAATGGAGAAATGCATCATTTTCTATAACAAGGGCCCTTCGGTAGGGTCAATTGTAGAATTGGTTGAGTCAGCAGACTGACACTAGGTACTCAGTTTTTTCCCTCTCCACTATGCCTATTGTCATCAAGTTTGAAAACATGACTCATTCACATTTAGTGGATGGGAGCCTTTTCTACATGGAATTAGGTCCTTGCCTTTCATCTTACTAGGCTATATTAATACATATGTTCATTCCTGAATAATTAGCCACATGCTAGTCTAATCTAATTACACTTAATTTAATTAGAATGTATAGGGTTATATGCTGCAGAGAGAAGGCACTCTTTTACAGTGACAACAAAATAAAGGCATGCTGGGTAGGCAACCTAGAAAATTCACTAAATTTCTCCAGGGTTTTTTTCCCAACTGGATCATTTAGAAGTAGTTCTATGGAGGTCAGCCTATGGAAAAGATTAGGGAACTTTCCAAAGCCCTTCAGTTCTAAGACTTTTAAATAATGGATCTTTAAGAATGTATCAAAAATGTATTTCAGAAAATAAAATATGAATTGATCAGTGGCAAATACTATTCTTTCTTCATAGGAACCAATATATAGCTACAAAATATAAAAAGGAACATGCACAAGCTGTGTTTGATCATCTTGTAAGTGAGAAAAAAACCTGTGAAGAGAGACTCTATGAGGAAGAACAGAGATACAGAACACTCGTTACCATGAGGCAAAAAACTCTGGCAGATATTAAAGTGAGTATTATTTTTGGACTGTCTTAGAATGAAGGAAATGTAGTGATAGTCAAACTAGCAGCTAATTTGAGGCACTTGTTTTACATTCTACTGAAGTAGCAATGATTAAATTTTAAAATGAATCCATTAGCGTAATAAACATGTAATTTCTTATTTTTTCTTCTAAGTAATTATAATATATTCATTTACCATATTGTACTTCTTAATGCACTTTATGTGCACTTTCATTGTGTCATTGTACAGATCTTCGTTGACTTGGGAATAGATTAAATTCTGATAAACTCATTGTGAGTTGAAAATATTGTTGCTATAAAAATGCATTTAATATACCAAACCTACCAACATCATAGCTTAGCCTAACCTACCTGAAATGTGCTCAGAACACTTACATTAGCCTACAGTTGGGCAGAATCATCTAACACAAAGCCTAATATTTTATAATCAAGTGTTGAGTATCTCATGTAATTTATGGAATATGGTACTGACGTGAAAAACAGAACAGTTGTGTGGGTAAAGAATGGTTGTTTAGTGTATCAGTTGTTTACTCTCATGATCACATGGCTGACTGGGGGCTGGGGTTTGCTGCCACTGCCCAGGATCACAAGAGGGTACCCTACTGCATATCACTAGTCTGGGAAACAATCAAACTTCAAAACTCACAGTATAGTTTCTACTGAATGCATATTGCTTTTGCGCCATTGTAAAATTGTATATATATATAATATATAAATATATTTTGAAGTATATTGCTATAANTGGGGATATTTACATTTTGTTTCTGAATCAACAGACTCTTAATGTTTACCAACCACTTTTTTGAAAAAGGAGAATATTTCATGCTCTTTTTCTTTAGAAAATTTTTCATAGATTTTAATTGCCCTGTAAAGTTACTAGTTAGAAACAGAAATCACATGATACATTTTTTTAAAATCTGAAGTTTATTTAAATTTTCTAAAGCTATACATACTAAATTTTTTACATAGAATATGAGTAAATGATACACATTTAGTTAAGGGATTCCTCTCCTATTTTATATTTTGGATTAGTTTTTGTTACATTTAATTGTAATAATGAGTGCATGGCTTCTTCAATATATTTATAAACATTGCTTCTTACTAAATGGGAAATTACTTCTGAAAAGTAAAGAATTCTACTGCATCTTATCAAAACTATTTTCTGCAAAACTTTTAAAGATATATATAATATCATAATATACTTTTATATGCTATTTTTGATCCTGATATTTATATCTCCAATTATTATTTATATTCATATACTCAGTTACTTTTTACATTTTCAAAGAAATTGTCTAAAACATTTTTAAAAATTAGAGAAATATACATTAAACAAGTATGGCAGTGAATGCGCATATCATCTTTCATGCTATTTCGGTGATCCTTCCTGTAGAAAAGTATTAACTAAAGAACAATACAGGGCAACTGGCTGGCTCAGTAGGTTGAGCATCTGACTTCGACTCAGGTCATGATCTCGCGATTTGCGGGTTCAAGCCCCACATCAGGCTCTGTGCTGGCGGTGTGGAGCCTGTTTGGGATTCTGGGTCTCCCTCTCTCTCTGCCCCTACTCCTGCTTTCATTCTGTGTCTGTCTCTCTCAAATAAAAACATTTAAAACTAAGTAAATAAAAAATAAAAGAACAATACAAGTGCCTGGGTGGCTCAGTCAGTTGAGTGTCCAACTCTTGATTGAGGCTCAGGTCAGGATCTCACTGTGGGATCGAGCCCCATGTCAGTGTGTGTGCTGACAGACCACACAAAGCCTACTTGGGGTACTTTCTCTCTGCTCCTCCCTCTCCCCCACTCACGCTCTCTCTCTCAAAATAAATAAATAAATAAATAAATAAATAAATAAATAAATAAATAAAATTTTTAAAAAGAACAATAATTTTATTAATAATAGTGTAAGTAATTTCTTCCATTTTAAATATGAAAAAAGATCCTTTTTCATAGAAAAAGGGTATTTTGGGGGGGAGGGTCTAACAATATGAAAATAATTGGTGCCATCTAGTGGCAATAAATGATGCCTCCTCTTGGAGAAGTTCCTGAAACACTGATGGCTAAATCTCAAGATTTGTGATGTATGAATGGACTGGGGAGGTTTAGCTGCAAATGCACCCCTCAAAAAGAGAAGGCTTAAGTTATTTACTGATTTCAGCATTATTCTCCACCTCATATTTTATCACAGCAGTAGAATTAGCTGTTTGAATTCAACCACATTTTCCAATCGTCCTGGTGCTGAGAACACAGTGGGATCTCAATAATCATTTATTGACTGGCATTTCAGCACTTTAATGGAACAATAATAATTAGTGAAATGGCAAAATATGGTCAGCAGGAGAGAGACAAAGAAAAAATCCTGTATAACTAACTAGCCTCTCAGAAATTGAGATCTGTATTTTTTTTTCATCTAAAATCTTGTCTCTGCTTTCCCATTCTGAAATGTACTTACCTCCCACCACTTGCACATCACCTTGCTTTATGTTTTGTTCTTAGCACCAGTCTCTTTCTGAATTTGTTTTGTGCATTCATTTTCATTTGTTTGTTGTCTGCCTGCATCTTGCAATCCTAATGTATTGTCAGTGAGATTTTCTGTCACATTCTTCTCTGTATCCTATAAGCTCAGAATTATGCCTGGCACAAGGGAGGCACTCAATGAATACTCATGGAATGACTGAATGAATAAATGGATGAACATATGCTTTTTTTGGTAATTTTGCTGTCCACATGCATGATAATGCCTGAAAGCAGGAGCATTTCAGGGACACTTTCCATACTGTGCCAGCCTGATACTTCAGTTGAATACTCATGCTGTATGCAAGAGCTGAATCTCTCCCTTTCTTTCTCTTTCTCATTCTCTCTCTCTCCTTGATAATACATGAGACGTTTGCCATCCAGTCTGTTCCTTGTGGGTGCAAATGGTTAAATTCTCTATTGCTTTCTAGCAATTAAGGATTCTGCTAAATATCTGAATAATATTTCTTAAATAACCTTAAGTTTATGTGAAATTGCCTCTTATCAGCTCTTGGATAGCTCTTTGTTATGCATTTACCCTATGTGATCAGAAGCATAGAATTGAACCTGCCTAGTTTAGAAATTGTTATATCTTATCATTAGTGACAATATGATTATTATCAGTTATTGGCATTAAATAGTGGAAAAAATGTGATTCTTCATAGAAAACTATTCTCATCCCTGTTTAGAAATGGATGAGGTAAAAAATTTGTAAACATGTATGTAGTATGAAGCATTCCCAGTGGAAACAAGTTTTATTAGGCATTATTATAAATGTGGTATTACTAATCTGGAGTGTCTCTCTGGGCAAAAGAATTGATCACAATTATGGATCACCTGAAGAAATTGTTTAATAAAATCCTATAAACACCACAATAGAATTAACTGGGGATATAAGGAAACATACCATAGAATTAGAAATACAAACAGCCAATAAAATGGTTTAAGAAAAAATTATATACAAACTTCAGATAGCATACAATGTGGTTCTGGAGTGAAATTCATCCTTTTTTGGTATATAGTTCCATATCAGATATCTTTAAATGAAAGACATTTTTTATTTTTTTTTATTTTTATTTTTTTAATAGTTTATTGTCAAATTAGTTTCCACATAACACTCAGTGCTCATCCCCACAAGTGTCCTCCTCCATGCCCATCCCCCCCTCCCCCCACATCCATCAGTCCTCAGTTTTTGTCAGCATTCAAGAGTCTCTCATGGTTTGCTTCTCTCCCTTTCCCCCACCATTTCCGCCCTTCTTCTCCCCCTTGTTCCTCCGTCAAGTTCCTCCTAATCCTCCTATACGTGCAAACATATGATATTTTTTTAATGTTAAATGGAGTTTTTATTAACTGCCTATAGTTTGTAAATACAATTAAGATTAAAATGTCACTATAGCATATCCATCAAAGTACTAAAGTACTATAGCTCTCATTACTGATCTTCTTTTTTTGCTACTTGAAAGATCCAAGCAAAACTGGAGTTTCAGGTATTTTAAATGTTTAATTTTAATTTTAATCTATTATTAGCCATCCTCAGAAGTCCCACTGCTTTTCTATGTCAGTGCCTTTCTCTAGTGCTTTTTCTATAATCTTGCTCTCCTTTCTATAATTTAGGGTATGATATGAGAAGAGTATAATGGACTATATTGGATCATTGGCAGACAGAACAATTTCCAAGTTGAATTCTTAAAGAGACAATCTCCTAATACTTTGTAGGAGTTTATCAGTTTTTATTTTGCTTCATATTTTTCACTCTCAGGAAATACTTATAGCAGTCCCATATTTTGCTATTAAATCATTTCTTGACCCTTTCATGTGGAAAATTCTTAGCTTAATACAGAGGAAGTGATTCATTGCCTCATTAGACAGCCAGGTACAGAAATAGTAAAAATCAGAAACAAATCTAATCTCTGAGATAATTTTAAAGATTATTACAGTTTAAAAAATTATTCTCCTATTGTCCACTCATCACTTCTTCAGTCACACAGCTAGTTTATGAGTACTATATTCAGGACATTCAGTGTTGGATGACCAAAACCCTAGCCTCAATTTTAAAGATGCAATCAGAAGAAAGATGGAAGATGTGAAAAACAAACTTGAATATAGTAACAACACTCAAATTACAAACAATAAATTGTGTCCCTGGCCCACTGACCTGATATATTAGGTATGATTAAAATAAAATAAAAAAATATTACATATTCTGTGGTCTTAATAGTGGAAAATGAATGTGTGAAAAACCTGGAGACACTCAGAAGAACTGACCAATGAACCTCTTAAGCAAAAATAATTTGCCTTAATGTTAATTTTCTTTCCACCAAAATACTTTTAAATAATGTGAATTTTTTAAAAACTAGGAACATGGTTTGCATAATTAATATTTTAATAATTCTGATAGGATTAAGCATCAGCCACATGTAATAGTATTAATTAGGTTCATCATACTGCTTTTTAAAAGCAGCTTGTTCAAATCTATGGGTCTCTGAGGTATGAACATTTTAATTTGAGGACTGGTAGCAAAAGATTGCTAATTTTATACTGGGGAACACTTCAAGTTTTTGCAGAGACCCAGTGCTGCAATGATCATAGGTACTTAGAAGTCAGGAGAGAATGTATAATGTAAAGGAAAGATGTAGCATGGGTGTAAGTGATTCCCAAATATAAATTTAATGTGTTTTGAATGTTTGCTCAGAGGATGATCCATTAAACAAGGAATAGGCCTCTCTTCTTTTTGCATCTCTCTCCAATATCATGTTATGTCTTGCAGATATGTCCTAGAATTTCTACTAACAGTACATTAAAAGACTATATATGAAGTTTGAATAGATTTTTTTCCCCCCAACTACCTAAAGGCATCTATTAAAATGACTTGGCCATAATCCATTTCAGTTTTTTTATACATTTTTTTTTACATGGTTTTGATAATACTCTATGAACACACTTTGGATGTTATGATTTTTCCAAGTAACATTAATTTCCTAGTGGGGCTGCCACTTTTGAAATACCTTCCCACCACTGCAGACTAATAGCATAAATATATGTTTTTCTCCTTTGATCAATTAAAGTAATTATAGTATGAGTTTCCAAATATCCGATTACATTCTTAAGTATACCTAATTGGTTATGCTTTATTAAAACTGTAATTCATTACTGGATTCAATTTGCAACCATTTAATGCTGAACATCTAATTGGTCTATAGTTCTTCTGTTCTGTACTTTATTCAAGATATTAGTGTCAGAGATTTACTAGAGTTTTTCAAATAAAATAAGGTTTCCTCTTTTTTATGTTAATAGCATAACACATTTCAGTTCCTTAAAATTTTGAGAAATTTTCCTTTGATACTATCAAGATATGTGAAGAGATAGATATTTTATTTCACCCGCAAACTAACAAGTTAGCCTGCCATAGTTGCACAGATGATGCAAAAGGCACGAAACTTCTAGGTGAGGCGCAAAGATTTTATTACTCACTACACAGCAGCAGTGTGAGTGTCATGTTTGAATAGGCTCACCTTAGCTCCAAGTCTTATGGTATATTGGGAAAGTGGTCCAGGTGGATGCTGCATACACAAGGAATTTTTATCACAGCTGATGAACTTGGAATGTAGGAAAGCTAAAAGGAAGTTTCTAACAAAAGTGTCCAGCCTTTGCCCTAGAGGAAGGCATTACATTTACCATGCAGACAATCTTGAAAAGGTAGTTCTGGATAAAAGCTGTCAGAAGAAGTTTATAAATAAACATGATGGTGGAGCCCCCCAATACATAGTATCTGAGCTTAACTCTTTTCTGAAGAAAAACATTTAAAATTCTTTCCAGTCTCTCCTTTGCTTTTTGCATGATTAATGTTTTCTTATTCTTGAGTCAATATGGGAAAGGTATATTTTTCTAGAAAAAAATCATTTTAATGAGGCTTTCAATTTTATTATCACGTTGTATGAAATATGTATTTTTTCATTTCTTCTGCTTCTGTAGTTATGTTTTTTCTCATGTACTACATTTATCTTTCTTTTTTCTTTTCCTTCATTGACCTGTTAAATTTTTGCCTTATGGTTGTTTTTCTACCCAAATTCTGATTTATTCATGATAATTAATTAATTTTGTTCTCTTAAGTCATTAAGTTTTTTCTTTGTTAATCTTAGCTTTTTTTTCTTTGTTTCTTTTTTATAATTTGTTTCTTTTTCTTTTCTAGCAAGTTGAGTTGAATACTATATATTTTTTTCTTTCTCACATCCAGTGGAAAACAAACTTGAAAAATGATCAAGTATTCTTTGAATGCAATTATGTCAGTTTTAATATACTGTGCTCCTTGACACTGGTCTTGGCAATTATTTTTTTCCCATATGAACACCAAAAGCACATGAAATAAATGCAAAAATTAACCAGGACTACATCAAACTGATAGGCTTCTCCACAGCAAAAGAAATAATAAATTGAACAGACAGCCTACTAAATATGAGAAAATATTGAAAACTCTATCTCTGTTATAGGATTAATAATCAAAATATGTAAGTACTTGGATATGTAAGTAATTCATACAACTCAATGGCAGCAAACAAACAAACAAAAAACAGAAATAATCTGATTAAAAATGGACAAAGGACCTGAATAGACATCTTTCCAAAGAAGTATATAGATAGTCAACAGATAAATGAAAATGTGCTCAACATCACTAAACATCAGGGAAATGCAAGTTAAAACCACAATGAGATATCATTCTTGCCTGTTAGGATGGAATTTATAAAACCTATGAGAGAAAACAGGTATTGGTAAGGACGTGGAGAGAAGGGAACTCTGTATATTAGTGGGAAAGTAAATTGTTACAGCCATTATAGAAAACATTGTAGAGATATTTGTAAAAATTATAAATCTATTATATCAGCAATGTCATTTCTAGGTATATATCTGGGGGAAACAATCAGTATCTAAAAGAAATAGCTGCACTCTCATGTTTATTGCAACATTATTCAAATAATCAACATATGGAAACAATCTAAGGGTCAATGGGTGAATGGATTAAAAAAGTGTTGTATGTATATATCAGTGATATAGATAGATAGATAGTTATAATGATAACCATTCCATATATAGTGCAATATTTTTCATTCATGAGAAAGAATGAAATTCTGCCATTTGCAATAAAATAGATAAATCTAGAAGACATTATGCTAAGTGAAATAAGCCAGACAGAGAAAGACAAATACTACATGATCTCACTTGTTTGTGGAATCTTTAAAAAGTTGAATGCAGTTAGTAGAATGGTGGTAATCTGGGGTCAGGGTGGGAAAAAAGGGGGTAGATGATCGTCAAAGGCTACAAGCCTTATAAGATGAGTAAGTTCTGGAGATCTAATATACTGCATGGTAACTAGAAGTAATAATACTGAATTATATACTTGAAATTTGCTAAGAGAGTAGATCTTAAGCATTCTTACCATACATACACACAAAAAGATAATTACATGAGATGATGGTTATTTTAAACAACCTGATGATGGTAGTCATTTCACTATGTATGAATATATCAGATCATCACATTGCATATTTTAAATATATACAGTTTTATTTATCAATTAAAATTTAACAAAGCTAGGGAAAAATAAAATTCTATTAAAAGCTTTTGTTTAATTTGAATGGGACAGTCAGATAGGATCACTGCAACTTTTGCTCCATGGATAATTTGTGAGCAAATAAATAAAATGTTTAGTTCAATGTGAATTAACTTGTGGGTTTTGCTTTATACATTTCTAGATCATGTTATTCAGTACATAGGGACTTAACAATTATTAAGTGACCATTTTGACATTTTGAATATAATGACAGCTTTCTCCTATAATTTTTTTAGCATTAATATTCTCAACACCTGCTCTTTTTGTTAGACTAACTTAATTTTGCATTCTGTTACTAAGTATACTGACTTATTTTTTAGATGTGCATTTGTAACCTTTATAGAGCCATATTTAGGATAATTTTGCTTTTCAATCCATTCTGCCTTAGTAATTTAATTAATTTATATGATAGTATTATTGGTTCTTGCTTCTGCTGTCTTGCTTAATGCTTTCTGTGGTGATACCACCTTTCTCCTTTTGTCATTTTTACTTTTTTGGCATATTGACTGTTGTGGTTTGATTTTATTGCTTTTAATAATGTAAAATGGAGACATTCTGCTTTTAATTATATCACTGTTTCAAATTTCCATCTAAATGTTCTCATATTTTAGTAATACAGATAAACACTGAGAGATAAAGGTTCTGAGAATGTAGTTTAGGGATATATTGTAAAGACTCACTTGAAAAGTTTACACTTAATTTGTAAAGCAGTAGGAGGCATGGGGAATTTTCCAGAAGTACAGTGTGCTCAGAGATAGGCTGTAGCAAGATCAATTAAATAGCATTATATAAGATGAACTGAACTGAAATGAAAACATGAGTTACAGATATAAATTACAAGAAAATGCTTTCACAGTTAAAGAGAAGTGATGAGGCACTGATGGAACAGGCATGAGAATTATAGACTTAACAGAGACTGATGTCAAATTGTGTATGATAAACGAAAACAAAAAAGAACAGAATATATAGAAGATGGGATGATATTGGTTGACTAGAAAAATTATGGTGGCATTTATAGTAAAAAGAACTGTTGATGACTGGCATTGCTGAGAAGTAATCTGTCTCACAACTAGTATGTGGAAGAATATACCTAGTCACCATGTGGGGATAGAGTTTGGGAGAAAAAGTAGAAATAGATTGAGTAGAAGATCTGCGAGTCAGCTATTGAAAGCCATGGGAGCTCATGAAGCTTTGAAGGAAAG
Source organism: Crocuta crocuta (assembly GCF_008692635.1). Lineage (NCBI taxonomy): Eukaryota > Metazoa > Chordata > Mammalia > Carnivora > Hyaenidae > Crocuta > Crocuta crocuta. The sequence continues at coordinate 6,104,417 of NW_027528357.1, forward strand.
TGTTGTAGAATATCTCACAGCAGAACCTGGGTGTGCAAGTTGTTAAATAATTATCTCCTCGGCATTTTTATATTCAGCTTGGTGACCACTGGGGCTAGGGCTTTTGAGACTACATTTTTCCTTTGTTACATGCCTCTAAATTAGGCTCTGCCAGTGTGGGACACTAGGGGGAGATTAAAAGATTGAAGCAGGAAGAAGTGTGTTCTTTCCTGCCTGCTTCCAGAGGGCTTTCTGTCTGGCAGGTCCTGTCAGCTTTATCCTATAAATGCATATTCACCTGAAAGTAGCAGTTCTTGTCCATAGCAATGCTTAAATACAACTTGGCTGTTAGGAGAGCATCAATGACAGAACAAGTCATATCAGATGGGTAAAGGCAGAAGATTAAATATAATAGTGAAAGGAGCAAGAGCATTGGAAGAAATTGAAAAAGACAGCTTTAGAATACTCTTTTAAGAGCTTTGGTCATAAAAATAATTTGTATATTTCTATTTATTTGTTTGCAAATTTCAAGTCCCAAGTATATTTTCTAGCGAAGGAGAAAGAGATAAGATTGAGGGAGGGATTGTATTATATGTTATATTATGCAGTTTTACTCAAATATAGGGTTCCCATTACAATTGGGGAAGCTTTTGAGAGAGAGAATGATATTTAACTTAAATAAATACTTCCAGAGTCCATCAGATGTCTAGGACATTATAAGTACTCAACATTTGTTTAGTTGAAATATAGATGAAGTGACTCCTAAAAGAGTAAGTACAAAGAGTGAGATTTATATTTCAATTTATTTTGACAAGGATAAAGAAAACTATTCCTTATTTATTTATTTATTTATTTAGAAGTTATATATGAAGTGTCAGAATTTGGGTGAGATTCTGAAAATTTAAATGAAAGGTAACACTTGTTCCCAAATAACTTCACTGACTAATGGTGAAGAAACAGGTCCAAGTTAAAATCAGGTTCAACAGCTTCTTTTCTTGAATTAAGCACAGAATTCTCTAGCATAGAAAGAATAGGTTGAAGGAAATTTTAGACAGCTTACAAAAGTGATAATAACAGAACTAAATCTTAGAGGGTGGTAACAAATTAGTCAAGGAAAGAATACTTCAAGTAGTAGAAACAATTGGAAAAAAAGGCAGACAGGTATCAAAAAATAAGCATGCATTTAGGGAATGGTATTAATTCCCTAAATTAATGGTATAAACAATAGTTTATTGTGTTTGGAGATTAGAAAAGACCATACTGCAGATAGGAGCCACCTAACCAAACTTGTGAATGTCGCACTAAGGTGTTTAGGTATTAGGTCATGAATAATTTTCAAAAGAATAACAAAACTACCATAGCAGCTGAGGAAAATTCCGCTAACATTAGCAGAGATTTCCACTAGTCTGCTGTCTACCTTGGTGTGGTGCTAATGGACCAAAGTTGGACTGAGACATTATTCCTATCAACGGTTAAAGTTGAGAAGAGCCTAAGGTACTTAGGAAACTGGGGCTCAGAAGACTATGCTATCAAAGAGCCTTATCCTTTTAGCCCAGTATGATAAAGTGAATATTTCATTCCATGATATTCCATGATATATAGCAAGGTCAGCAATCATTGATTACATAAAATAACCTGGAGAGGAACAAGTGATTTGGGATGCAGTAATACCAACTAAGAATTTAGTGGTGTTTAGTGGTGAAATGATAAGGTTCTAGCAAGGGGAAAGGATGGATTCCTGATTATCTGTTTTTTTTTTTTTTTTAAGTTTTTATTTCAATTCCAGTTAGCTAACATACATCATAGTGTCTGATGTACATTGTAGTGATTCAGCACTTTCATACATACATACAGTGCTCATCACAAGTCATCCGCCACCACCTCCCCTCTGGTGACCATCAGTTTGTCCTCTATAGTTAATAGTCTGTTTCTTGGTCTCTCTCTCTCTCTCTCTCTCTGTCTCTCTCTCTCCTTTGCTTATTTGTCTTGTTTCTTAAATTCCACATATGACTGAAAACATGTTGTTTGCCTTTATCTGACTGACTTACTTCACCTAGAATAATACTCTGTAGCTCTATTCATGCCACTGCAAATGGCAAGAATTCATTTTTATATGGCTGAGTAACATTCTATTTTATAATCTTTTTTCCCCTCAGATCTAGGATTAGAGTTCAGTTTAGAGTCAGAAGAATGGTTAGGGTTAGGTTTAGGGCCAGGGTGAGGGTATATGCCTATTATCCTGCAGTTTAGAGACCTCTCCAGAGAGATAAGTGTATAGTTAGGGTTAGGGTTAGCAGTTAGAGGTTAGGGGTTAGGGTTCTGGTTAGGATTAGGTTTAGAGCTGGAGTTAGGAATTTCAGATAATTTTTTGAGTTAAAATAGGCAGAACTTAATGACTATCTGGCTATATCATGAGAAAAATAATCTAAATATGTATCAGGTTTTGACTTTGATAACAGAATGGTTAGTGATGTCAGGATCCAAAAATATGGATGGAGAATTAGGTTGGAAACTGGATTCAATCAAATTTGAGATACCTTTGGAGCAGCTACATGGAATCCAGTGCCAGTAAATGTAAGAATCTGGTACTAAAGGAACAAGAGTTTGGACAAGATATAGTTGTAGAAGCTATAAGCATATACATTGCATCAGAAGCTTCAGGAAATATTTCATAATACTAAGAATATTGAGAAGAGAGATCAAGACACACTCCTGCTTGGATGATTATGATATGGAAAGAGTAGCAAGGGTAGAGGGAGCAAAAGGCAGAGGCTATAGTCAGAAAATGAGATATAAGAGTTTATATCTATGGTGCCATTCTAGATGATAACAAAGTCAGAAGGGTGTCCATGGGTATGAATTGTTAATGGGACGTAGAATTGAAGTTAACTAGATTTGAGTAAGTCCATAAACTCTAAGATTAAAGTGTTGGATAAGTTATCCAGATAGATATTGAAGTAAAACAGAATGATGGTGGAACAAAGGATAGACAGGAAGAGAAGATTGAGTCCCATGGGCCAAAGTTCTTCCCTTAGTGTGAGAAAATGACTAGAAAATCATTAAATGACAGTGCAAAAGGGTGAAGGAAGGTTTATATTCTTTAGGATATAAGATTATATTATTTAGGACAAATGATTATATTCTTTAATCAGTATAAAACTCAAAGAGTATTTTTACCTGAGCATAGAGAAATAATGGTTTGAAACCAGTAATGGAGGGCTAGGATTATGCTAATTACAACTAGATCCTGTAATATATAGGCCCTTGCAAAATTAATATTCTTTAATTTAGGCCCAGGTTTAGTACTGTTTTATTCCGTACTGTGTAATGAGAATGAAATGCAATCTGAGCTTGTATATCAATGAGTAGCAGTTCCAGAGTTCACTTTGGAAAGGTTTAGACTGGGATCATGGTTCAGTACAATTAATAAGTATATACTGAGTTCCTACTACATAAAATGCACTATTTTCCGATGCTGAGGGTTATTGGAATAAAGCACAGTCTTCAACTCTGAGAAGCTTACCATACAGAGGAGAGGGAATCAGCTTTATTTTAACAGGTTTTGATATTAGAGATAGAATCAAAGGAAGAGTGAGACTGTTAAAATACAACCTATAAATATTGTCACCTTTCCTATACTTACAAAAATGTTTTTCAAAGAGAAAAAGTGAGTTACCAAGACCACTAAGACTTGATATAGTATTGCTTCACCTATAGCATCGATAAGGTATCAACAAAATATGTTATATCTTATAAATTACTATAAATACAATTATATATTAGTGTCTGTAATCAAGGATTTTTTTAAAGTGTCACTTATAAAATAAGAAGGCTGAATAGCATAACACATAATTAGCTTTATTTTGTACATGTGACTAAAAGAAACTGTCCTGTCCATCTATTTTTTTTTTTACAAATAGTTTATTGTCAAATTAGTTTCCACATAACACGCAGTGCTCATCCCCACAAGTCCNTTTAAATTGTAAGAACTTTACTTCAGTTGTTACTTCAGGAAGGTCACCTCATCTTGCTTTCAGAAAAAAAATGAATTTAATGTTGCATAAATTAAATATTTACAGGGTTATAATATTCATAAGGATAGATCTTAGCCTAAATACTCCACCACAGCCTGGATTTTTTTTTTTTTTCAGTTACAGGAGTTTCTCAAATGTTTTTGTTTCTCTGAGTTTTTTAGGAGAGATAGGGATAGAGATATCCCTAATTAAGATTAGGAGAGACAGGGATAGATATAGAGACAGGAAGATAGATGAGGGACAGGGAAAGAAAAGAGACTATCACTCTGTCTCCAGTGAGTTATTAGTGGCTTTCTGTGTTAAGTATCAGCACCATGAACTCTCTCTTAAACTTTGGTGGTGTTCTGACAAATGTTACAGATGTGACTTGCACAGTGTCCTGTGGGGAGCATTGTTAACATTATCCAAATAGCCCTCCCACTGTCTGATTTATTTGCTTTTAGAAGACATGTGTACCTGACCTCCTGAGGGAGCTGCATATCTCAAATTTGGGTGCCATGATAATAATAACAGTTTGAAAGAAAATGAAATAGGCTATAAAGAGAAAGGAAATGGAATATATAAACTAGTGTACAGTGTCATGTTCATTTTCAGTACCATATAAAATAATGAAAATGTTTTTCAATAACCTTTGTTGATTTTTATAATGTGAAACACCTTTATGGAAAAAGACAATGAACAAAATAAAAAAATTAGTAAAAATATTTTCAGCTTTTGGCTCAAATTTATGCATTATTTTCCATAAATTTAGATTAGATTTGAATTCTAAAATAGAACAGCTTTAAGATAAATGTGTTAATTTCCAACTTTGGCAAGTCTTAAGTTGCTCTTTCAGGGTTTAAGTACAAGCATTATCTCATTGACAGAGCAGTCCAGTGTGATAGGCAACAAAGATGTGTTTTATTTTGTTTTGTTTTTAAGTTTACAGTTACATTTGGGGAACTTAAATATAGAGACATTAAACAAGGCTTTCTCATAATCACTTAGCTTTTAAGTTGCACATCTGGGATTAAAATAGTTACCCTAGTTTCTAGTACTCTTCCCCCCAAATATACAGAAAACCCTCAGTAAACAGTGAAGCAGTAGGATATCATTACTATTTATCACTAGTGCTCCATAGCCTTACAGTGGTCATTGCTCTTTGGGTACTAGAATCAAACAAGAAAAATTAAAGTCCAGTTGGGCTTACAAAAACTTGAATAATAAAGTGTTTTTCCTAAGTCAGAAAGTAGACAGACTATAAACAACATATGAAGGCTTTCTCTAAATGTTTATTAATAAGTAAGGTTTATGTTCACTAGGAACTTTTCCCTCAGGCATACAGAACCTAAGTATCTCCCCATCTCAGCTCTTTCCTCTTACAACATCATAGCTACTATTTGTGGGATGGGAGACAGGCAAGTTGTGTGTGTTGGGGAAGGGATATTTTTAGAAGTGATGAGGTAAGAAAATATAGCACTGTAATTTGTACCCTTAATTTAAAGACATTTGTGTGCTCAACTTTAGACATTTTGGCATGTGGTAACACTATACCTATAATACCTGGGAGTTTAAAACAAAACAAAGCAAAACAGTATAATTAGAGGGCACAGTCCCCATAGATTGTCTTCACTTCAGACACCATCTGTAAGTTTGGGGTCCTTGGGACTACCTTCATCTTAGACCTACTGTCTACAGATTTGGAGGTCTGCCAACCTCCCTCAGGTTCAGAAACTTTTTAGAAAGCTCACAGAACTCAGGAAGCACTTGCCTCCATCCATTTGTTGTGCTGTAACAAAATATCATATACTAGGCAGCTTATGAATAACAGAAGTTCATTTCTCACAGTTCTGGAGGCTGGAAGTCCAAGATAAAGGTGCCAGCATGGCCGGGTGAAGGAGGGCCCTCTTCTAAGCCCCAGATTTCTTGTATCTTTACATGGTGGAAGGGGGCGAGGGTTTTCCTAGGATCCTCTCTTATAAGGGCACTAATCCCATTCCTGAGGGTTCCACTTTCATAACTTAAGTAAATCTAATGACTTAGCCACCTACTAATATCACTTTTGAGTGTTAGGATGTCAGCTATCAGTATATAGATATTTATCTCATTATAATTTTTGCCCTGACCATGGGATTTTAGTATATATTTCAGCTATCTTTAGCCTATATTTTATTTAGCCTTATACTTCATTTTATTTGCTCCTATCTCCTCTTATTCTTTAAATAGTTCAGAAATGTAAGAGCTGAGGCATATATATCCAATAAATATTTGAATGCTAGAAATTTAAAATTTGAACTCCCTATGTATATGAAACCTCATCAATGAATCTCTATTAAAAATCCAAGGACCAGGGTGCCTGGGTGGCTCAGTCGGTTGAGCATCCAGCTTCAGCTCAGGTTGTGATCTTGCAGTTCATGGGTTTGAGCCCCACGTGGGGCTCTAGGCTGACAGCTAGCTCAAAGCCTGCAGCCTGTCTTCAGATTCTGTGTCTCCCTCTTTCTCTGACCCTCCCCTGTTCATGCTGTCTGTCTCTCTCTCAAAAATAAATAAAATTAAATAAAAATAAATAAATAAAAAAAATTTTTTTAACCCAATGGCCAAATGAAGTTACCAAATAAAACTAGGAAGGATAACGTATCAAATATTATATATTTTATATGATGCAGTCTATTTATGGAATCTTGAGAAAATAACTTACATTGCCTTTTCTGAGCCCAGTTTTCATAGTGCAGAACACAGACAACAATTCATTCTTGTAATATCTGACAGTGAATTCAAAGTTGAAAGTATCATCAGTGACTTCCTATAAAACATATAGGACAGTTTTTAGGACAAAATATACTAAACAAGCATTTTAAATAAATATTTTTTGAACCTCTAATATGAACTAATACTATGTAACTTAGATATAGATCCTGATTCCAATGAACTCACCATCCAATGGGAAAGCCAGACACCAAAATATATAATAACAATGTAACATGGCAAACCTTTTAATAGGTATATGCACAGAATAGTGTTGTGAGAGCCTCCAAACCAACTTGGGGAGGCCAGTAAAAGAAGGAATTTAAGATGTAACACATTAATCCTTAGAGATATATAAGAAATAGCCAAGATTAATGAGTAGATCATAAAAGAATGGTAAATCAATTTGTAAGTTTGAGAGTGAGATGCTTGATATGATCATGTCTGAAATGGCTGAATATTATTCCTTAAAAGATTGAAATATCTGTACATGAAAAGTAAATTGTTGCATGAGGAGCAAAGTGCTCATGAAGGACAGTATTGCTGAACTGTTGGGATATCATTGAAAGTAAAGACATAACCAAGGATGACTAAAAAAGGATTGAAAGGTAAAAGGAGAGAGACACTGAGGTTACAACTGACGTTTGAGAGCAAGTATTTATAGGGGACGCCAATCTGCCGGTGTGAAGGATATCCTCTGTACCCAGTTTCTCAGTATGAAAGTATGAAAGGCAATTCTGTCATTTTTTTTTTTCAGTTCTAGAATCTTTTCATAGACAGCCAGCTTTGCTTAATCTTGCATCACATGTCTACCTCAGAAATGCATAAGCTCTCCAATTTGGAATACATTTAGAATTAATAAGCTTTCTTCATTGACTGATTTTGTGCTAAATAATTGTACTTAGAGAAAATAATCATTGAAAATATTTACCTGGAGGGGCGCCTGGGTGGCTTAGTCGGTTAAACGTCCGACTTTCGCTTTGGTCATGATCTCGCGGTTCGTGGGTTCGAGCCCCGCGTTGGGCTCTGTGCTGACTGCCAGCTCAGAGCCTGGAGCCTGTTTCAGTCTGTGACTCCCTCTCTCTCTGACCCTCCCCTGCTCACGCTGTCTCTCTCTCTCTCTCTCTCTCTCTCTCTCCTAGAAATAAATAAAACATTAAAAAAAATTTTTTTTTAAAAGAAAATATTTACCTGGAGAACAAAATCAGAAAAAGAAAATTCTGAAATTATAACTATTTGTTGTTATATAAAGATTGCTCAGTACATAGACTTCATTTCTCAAATTCGGCCTAGCTGCAAAGGAATTCAGTCTGTATCAATCAGGATTTAATCAGAGAAGCAGGGCCTTTAATGAGTAGTGTGAGAAAAAGGGTTATACTATAGGAATTCAGTCTAGGACATAAGGGGGAAAAGCTAGGGATTTATGATCTAGAAGGGGGAGTTGGAAGATTAGAGAGTCACTAATCAGTCTTCCAAAGCACTAAAATAGTTGGAAAAGTCCAAAATTCCCCTGGAATTACAAGAATTCAGGCAAATGCAGCTATGAAAAGGGAGCCCATGGAGAGGTTTATGGGAAGCTGCTGCTTCTGCATATCAGCTACCTTTATAGGTCTACAGCCAAGTATCTGTTGGTTGGTGTAGGTCCAGCAGTCAGGAATATGGTCAGGGTGGAGAGCAGAGGGGAGCTAGAGTACTTATCCACTGTATCCACTGGGCAAGTTTGCATCTGTCTGTCACCATTCGTGACCATGGTGATCATCCAAGATTATAGCCAGTGCCTCATTTATGCCTTCCAAATCCCATATGAATGTTACATATCTTCCTCTTTGGTCAACTCAAAAGTGGAACCACATGGGGAAAGGGTTTCTGGGAGATGTATTTCCCAACTTAAGCAAGTTAATAATAACATAATTCAGTATAGTCTGTCCCTTGTAAGCTTAATAATTGATATACATACCTATTTTTTGAAAGTATAGTTAAAATACTGTGTTGTATACTTGAAATTTGATAAGCGAGTAGGTCCTAAGTGTTTTCACTCCCCCCCACATACATACATACAAAATGGTAACAGTGAAGTGATAGCTGTATTAATTAACTTTATTGTGGCAATCATTTCACAATGTATATCTATATTAAATCATCACATTGTACACCTTAAAAACATCGTGTCATATAACTTAAGTATACACAGCTTTTGTTTGTCAGTAATACCCCAATAAAGCTAGAAAAAGAAGTATATTTAACTTGCAAATAAAGTCAGTTACAGAATGGTTTAAGNTCTTAAGTATATACAGCTTTTGTTTGTCAGTAATACCCCCAATAAAGCTAGAAAAAGAAGTATATTTAACTTGCAAATAAAGTCAGTTACAGAATGGTTTAAGATGGCAATGTGGGAACGTCCTGAATTCACCTCCTCCTGTGGAGGCAACAAATCTACATGTACATGTGGAAAATTCCCTCTGAAAAACACCTGAAAACTCCTGAATATGCTCCTGCACAACAGAGGATAAACGGGCCACATTGAAACAGGTACGAGAGGCAGACACATGGTTTCTACCATTTCCCGATTCCCCATCCTTGTAGTGTGGTGACCTGACCCACAGTCAGGAGGGATCTCACGGGTACATAACTTCTAACTGAGGAGAAAGGACACCCCACACATCAGACATCCCAACCCTTGGGATCTGCCCTGGAGAGACAAGTCCCCTCATGTCTGGCTTTGAAAAACAACAAGTGTATGCCTGGGAAAGCCGTCGGGCTGTAGAGAAAGAGATTCCACTCTTAAAGGGTTTGCTCATAGGCTCATTCACTCACTCCAGGATCTAGCACAGAAGCAGCAGTCTGAAAAGAGTCTGGACTGTAAGTGAAGGAGATTCATTTACTATCCTTGAAGCACCTCCTGGAAGAACAGGAGCCTTTGGAACTCTCTCTGGGGATGGAGACCCTAGTGGGCACCATTTTTGGCATATTTCTTATACCCTAATAGCAGTATTTTTTTTACTTACTTTTTCTCCAACCTACCAATGTTGGCGGATGCCTCCACCCATGTGGACTGCTTCTAAGCCAACAAGGTGAGTTTTCTGCCTCTACATGCTTCTCTACTGTGAGCACACCCAAGCCAGCCAGAGTGCACAGCTCACTCAAGGGACGCCCCTGGCTCTGATGGCCAAGGGAGATCTAGTGGGTCTGAAACAACTGGGGAAAATCTTAATGAAATGGATATAAGTAATTTACCTGATAAAGAGCTCAAAGTCATGGTCATAAAGATGCTTACCAAATTCAGGAGAAGCATGGAGGGTAGACACCTTCAAAAATAATAGATAACAAATATGAGAAAGTACCAAACAGAAGTCACAGAACTGAAGAATATAATAATTGAACTGAGAAATACACCAACAGGGTTCAATAGCAGATTAGAGAAACTGAAGAGTGGATCCATAAACTCCAAAACAGGGCAGGAGAACTCACCCAAAAAGCGCAGTAAAAAGACAAAAAAGGAATTAAAAGTCAAGATAGCCATAGACCAATTAGACAACATTAAGCAGAATAACATTCACATTATCAGGGTCCCAGATGCAGAATAAGAGAGAGGGGCAGAAAGCTTATTTGAAGAAATAATGGCTAAAAACTTCCCCAATCTGGGATTGAAAACAGACATTCAGATCCAGGAAGCCTTGAGAGTTCTAAACAAGAACTCAAAGAGACTCATGCCAAGACACATTATAATTAAAATGTCAAAGTTAAGAATAAAAAAAAAAATCTGAAGAGCAGCAGAAGAAAAACAACTGTTAAATATAAGAGAACCCCCATAATGTTACCAACGGTTTTTCAGCAGAAATTTTGCAGGCCAGAAGGCAATAGTATGATGTATTCAAAGTGCTGAAAGAAAAAATAATCCAATTAAGAATACTTTACCTGCCAAGGTTATCATTCACAGTTGAAGGAGAGATAAATAGCTTTACAAATAAAAGTTAAAGTAGTTCATCAACACTAACTAAATTAACCTTGCAACAAATGTAAAAGGACTTCTTTTGCTGAAAAGAAGGGGTAATAATTAGTAATAAAAAATGTGACAGTAAAAATATTCAGTAGTAAAGGTAAATACATAGTAAAAGTAATGGTTAATCTCTTATAAAGTTAATATGAAGGTTAAAGGTAAACATAGTAAAAAATAACCATAACTGCAATAATTAGTTAAAGGGCACACAAAAAGATGGAAAATGTTATATAAAAAGATAAAACATAGGGGTGGGGGATGAAAATGTAGAGTTTTAGAATGTATTTGAATTTAACCTGCTAGGAACTTAAAAATTATGTGTGTGTGTGTGTGTGTGTATGTGTACGCACACGTGCATGCATGCCTCATGAGAACCACAAAGCAAAAACCCAAAGCAAAAAATATGCAAAAGATAATGAGAAAGGAATCTGTGCATAACACTATAGAACATCATCAAGCCACAAGGGAAGAAACCAACAGAAGAAAGAAGCAAAGAGGATTACAAAACAGAAAAACAATGAACAAAATGACAGTAAGTACACATCTATCAATAATTACTTCAAATATAATGATCTAAATTCTCCAATCAAAAGACTTAGATTAGTCTTTAACATTAATCACTTAGAGTGGCTGAATGCATTAAAAAAGATAAGACCCTGCTATATGCTGCTTCCAAGAAATTCACTTCAGGTGTATAGATGCACACAGACTGAAAGTGAAAGGATGGGAAAAGAGTTTTCATAAAAATGGAAACCAAAAGAAAGTATGGCTCTATACTGATATTAGAGAAAATAGATTCTAAAACAAAGACTTTAATAAAAGACAAGATGGGCATTACATAATGATAAAGGGAGCAATCTAGCAAGAAGATACCACACTTATAAATATTTATGCACCCAACATAGAAGCACCTAAATTCATAAAGCACCATCAGACTTAAAGGGAGAAGTTGACAGTAAAACAACAATAGTGAGTTTTAAACCTCACATAAATCAATGGATAGATCATCCAGACAGAAAATTAGTAAGGAAACTTCAGCCTTAAATAACACATTAGATCAGCTGGACTTAATAGATGTACACAGGACTTTCCATCCCAAAGCAGCAGGATTTACATTCTTCCTAAGTGTGTATACAATATTCTTTAGGATAGATCCTATGTTAGGCCACAAAATAAGCCTCAGTAAATTTTAAAGGATTGAATTCAAGAATGTTTTTTGACACAATGGTATGAAAGTTGAAATCAATTATAAGAAAAAAGTTAGAAAATTTACAACAATGTAGAAATTCACATGCTACTGAGAAACCAATGGACCTGCAAATAAAGAAATTAAAAATACCGGAGACAAATGAAAATGAAAATTCAACAAACCAAAATCTGTAAGATGTAGCAAAAGCATCCAAGAGAGGCAAGTTCTTAGTGATACAGGCCTACCTTAAGAAACCAAAATCTCAAATAAACAATCTAACTTTACACCTAAAGGAACTAGAAAAAGAACAAAGCAAGCAAAACATTAATAGAAGGAAGGAAATAATAAAGAAGAGAGTGGAAATAAATGAAATAGAGACTAAAAAGATAATAGAAAAAGGTCAGCGGTACTAACAGATTGGTCTTTGAAAAGATTAACAAATTGACGAACCTTTAGCTGGACTTAAAAAAGAGAGAGGTTAAGTAAAATAAAAAAGAGGAGAAATTGCAGCTGATACCAAAGAAGTAACAAAGGATTGTACAACAGTTATATAACAACAAAATGGACAACCTAAGAAGGAAGAGATAAATTCCTAGAAATAATCTTAAAATTCTGAATCATGAAAAATGAAAAATCTGAATAGAATAGTAAGGAGATTGAACCTATAATCAAAACCTGTGAACAAACAAAAGTCCAGAACCAGTGGTTTCTACTGAACATTAAAAGAAGCTCTAGTACCTCTTCTCAAATCTTCCAAAAAATTGAAGGGAAAGCTTCCAAAGTAATTTTATTTTATTTTTATTTTAATGTTTATTTTTATTTTTGAGAGAACGAGAGAGAGACACAGAATGTGAACAGAGGAGGGACAGAGAGAGAGGGATACCCGGAATCGGAAGCAGGAACCAGGCTCCGCGCTGTCAGCACAAAGCCCGACGCGGAGCTCAGGCCCATGAACCGCGAGATCAAGACCTGAGCTGAAATCAAGTGCTTAACGGACTGAGCCACCCTGGGATCCTCCAAAGTCATTTTAAGAAGACTGCTCCGGCGCTTGGGTGGCTCAGTCCATTGAGCGTCCAACTTTGGCTCGGGTCATGATCTCAAGGTTTTTGAGTTTGAGCACTGGGTCAGGCTTTGTGCTGACATCTCAGAGCCGGAAGCCTGCTTCTCATTTTGTCTTTGCCCCTCCCTTATTCACACTCTGTCTCTATTTCTTTTTCAAGAATGAATAAACATTAAAGAAAAGAATACTCCATTACTCAGTTACAAAAACCAGACAAGGACACCATGAAAAAAATTACAGGCTAATATTCTGATAAACATGCAAAATTCACATGCAAAATATTAGCAGGCTGAATTCAACAATGCATTAAAGAAATTATATACCATGATCAGGTGGGATTTATTTCACATATGCAAGAATGGTTCAAAATTTTCAAATCTATCAACATGATACACCACACTAATAAACTGTAGGGTAAAAAAAATCATTATCATAATCTCAATAAATGCAGATAAAGCATTTGACAGAAATTTATTTTTCATCACAAAAACTTTTAACAAAGTAGGTATAGCTGGCACATACCTCAGCATAAGAAAGGTCACTATAACAAACNATTAGCAGTAGAAAGAAGGAAGTACTGACATGGATAAACCTTGAAAATATCATGCCAAGTAAAAGAAGCCAATCACAGAGGACCACATATTATGATTCCATTTATATGAAATATCCAAAATAGGCAAATCTATAGAAGCAGAGAGTAGATTACTGGTTGTCTAGGGCTGAGGGGAGAGGGGGGATAGGG
>NW_027528357.1:6118292-6161199 GCF_008692635.1 Crocuta crocuta
AGTAATGAAAATATTATAAAATTAATTGTGATGATGGATGCACAACTCTGTAAATATGCCACAAGCCACTGAATTATTCATTTTAAATGGTTGAATTATTTGACACATAAATTATATCTCAATAAAGATATTAAGAAACAGAGTTAATTACAAATCATCCTTCTGATTCTTATGGCACAACTATTCCCCATATAATCAAAACATGCCAATAATTTAGTCAAAACAGGAGACACAAAGTCTGTATCACTTTATACATTTTTTTGTATATTTAGCTAAGTAACACTCCCCATGTAATATCCTATTATTTAAATATCGAGTTATAAGGTTAACCACTATTATTACATCTTACAGTAAATAGTAAGGGAAAGTAAAAAGAATGTGTGTGTGTGTATGTATTAAGATAGTAATTTTATTCATATAAAAAAGAAGTGGTTAAATTACTTTGTTCCTTGTTTCTGCAGCATGAACATAGCTGGTATTACAACTTTGTACTTCTGCTGCTTATATTCTTTGTCCTCAGGAAGCATCCCACCTTATGGTTCTTGTTTATTGGGAGGACCCAAATCTTGGCTCCTATAGGATTTGTATCATTAGCTGTTCTGCCTGCCTCTGTTGGTTATAATTTTCCGCTTTTATCATAGGACATGGAAGTACTAAGTGACACCCCAAGGACACTCCTGCATTCTGTCTATCCCTGTTTGCTTGCATTGTATAGTAGTGACTCCAGTTTTGTTTTCTTTTTTGAGAGTCATGATAATTATCCTGACCGGTACAGTATCACAGTCTTTGCCTGTTAATTCACTAGCATGAAGATTTCATTGTGACCGCATGGAAGTGTCATCTTCCAGTTTCACAGAACTGTTACTGTATCCTCTGGGAAATCATTTCTCTTATTTCTGCCTCTTAATACTTGCATATTGTATTGTTTTTTTTATTACTGTCATAACAAACTACCAAAAACCAAGATGCTTAAAATAGCATCCATTTATTTCCTCACAGTTCTGTAGATGAAATGTCTGGCAGACTCTGCTGATGCCAAGGTGCTGGCAGGATAGTGTTCTTTTTTAAAAAAAAATTTTTTTTAAATGTTTTATTTATTTCTAGGAGAGAGAGAGACAGCGTGAGCAGGGGAGGGTCAGAGAGAGAGGGAGTCACAGACTCTGAAACAGGCTCCAGGCTCTGAGCTGGCAGTCAGCACAGAGCCCGACACGGGGCTCGAACCCATGAACCGCGAGATCATGACCCAAGCAAAAGTCGGACGCTTAACCGACTGAGCCACCCAGGTGCCCCTGGATAGTGTTCTTTACTAGAGGATAGTGTTCTTTACTGAGGGGTAATCTGCCTCCAAGCTCATTTAGTTTGCATGTGTGTTGGGGGTGAATTCAGTTTCCTGAACTCTTTAATTGTTGGCTATCAACGGAGTCCCCTCTTAGCTCTTAGAGGCTTTGCTCTGGTCCTTGCAACTGGCCCTCATCTCAGAACCAGCAGGTGGGCCAAATCCTTTTCACCTTTGTAGTCTCTCTGACCTCCCCTTCTGAGTCGTCACTTTTGCTTCCCTTCTCTGCCTTCTGCTACTTTTAAAGTTTCATGTGATTACCCTGGGCTTACTTGGACAATCCAGAATAATCTCCCTATTGTAAAGATGGCTGATTAGTATCCTTAATTCCATTTGCAAAGTTCTTTCTCTGTAGTACCTAGATTCTTGTTTGATTGAGTGACCAGGAGATGAGAATATTGTAGAAACATCTTTGAGATTTTGCCTACCATAGCCATGAATCTTGTACCATATACTGATTGCTCATTTAGAGCATATAGTATATCCTGGGAGACATTACCCTACCCTGCATAATGTTTATACTCAAATGGTACCCGAGTCCACCATTTTTATTACTTTTTCTCTGTGAGTTTAGTGCCATTATTTGGTTCCCGCCACTTCAACATGCCTTCATCCCCAATAAATTCAGATAACTGATTTTGGTAGTATTATTTTCCATAGTTATCCTGGCTTGCCAGGGATAACTACTCCAGAGCTTTTTTAAAATGTTGACATTTTCTTTTTCATTATAACTCTCAAAGCCTGGGGAAGGGAGGGTCCTCTGGACCCTCCTAGAGAACACCAACCTAGTTTATTCCATATTGATCCAACACCTTTAGAATACATTCCTATATAGGTAGGTACCTCATGTATTTGTTTATAATATTGCCAAAATTGTACAATCTTTTAGATGTGTGTAGTACATACTCACAGATGGTACTTTGTATCTGACCCCTGAGTCAACCCAGAGCTTGAATCTGTTTTTAATTCTAGAAGCAATGAGCTATGTTGGGAATGAGTCTTAAGGAGGTCAGCAATCCTCTGAAAGGCACTGATAATTACAAGCAGTCACTACAGGTTCTTCATACAAGAAGAAAGTAATATTTCTGGACAGGAGAGGAAGGACTGCTTCTAATTTTTTAATTTTTTAAATGTCTTATTTATTTATGAGAGACAGAGACAGAGTACGAACAGGGGAGGGGCAGAGAGAGAGACACACACACAGAATCTGAAGCAGGCTACAGGCTCTGAGCTGTCAGCACAGAGCCTGACACAGGGCTCAAACTCACAAGCTTCGAGATCATGACCTGAGTCAAAGTTGGAAGCTTAACTGACTGAGCCACCCAGGCGCCCTGAGGGCTGCTTCTATTGACAGAGAAGGCTGCTAGTGAAGATAAATTAGATGTAGATCAGTGGAGAGGAATGACAGGCTGTGTCTCTCACTGCTTCTTTCTATCACTCTTCCTTTCCTCTTTCCATCTGGCTGCAGTAGCCTTCTAAAAGTTATGGTCAGTGCTTCACTTCCACCTTCTGAATCTGTAATCCATTCTTTCAGTCACTCCTAACCTGGAGTCATGCAAGGAAGGGAATTCTGGGAAACAGTTTCTAGTTTAACAAAATTGAAAATAAAATAGTTTCTCACAAGATTCAAATCTTAGTGTCTGGGCAGTTTTCCTCCTTTGTAGACAAGGTAGCTTCACTTTCCCTTTTGAGAGTTTGCTGAAAGAAAAAATAATTAACTACCCCCAGGGTGAAGGTAAGCAGGGAATCTCAGGGAGAGGTTTTCTACTAATGAAGCAGGGTATGGATCTATACTCTTTAATCTCCACTGTCTTCTTGTTTCTGTTTTATTTTTAAAGCAGAATTAGAACACTGTCATTTAAAAAAAAATTTGATCATGTTCAGTCACTACACAGGTGAGAAAATACTGTCTCAGATTGCTAACACACATGCTGAGGTTAGTGAGGTTACCTGCATCTGAACTACAGAACAGTAGCCTAGGATGGGATGTCAGTATATATGATGACTAAATTGAAATTTAGTCAAATTAATTAAATGAAAATAAGTTACTATTTAAGATTAAAATAGCCAGCCAAGAAAAAATATCTATCTATCTATCTATCTATCTGCTCTTTTACTTTGCCTAAGCCAACTCTTGGATTGAAAGTCAGGATAATGCCTTATTGGAAAAAATAGGGTGATATGTAATTCTAAACATTTGGAATGGCAAATCAAGTTTTACTGCGTACACGTGAACGTGAGAACACTAAGCATTTGGAAACAGATTTCATCAACTCAATAGATGTATTTAACCTGTACTTAGTACAGTGCTTGACACATTATTAGGCAATCAATACTTGTTAGAGGCATGACTGAATATGTGAAAGATGAGATCACTGTGGAAGGTCAAAGATGAACTCTATAAACCTGGATTTTTTTCATTCTTGTTATTATTTTCGTTGTTATCCATGGTGGTAGTGGTGCTAATGGTAGTGGTTTTATTCTTTCAGACTGTAATCACTTTTTCCATGAAAGGTAGCCATTCTGGTAAACCATCAGGGCAGGAAAATTAAGTTGGGAGCTACTGATTCATAGATATTTTAACATGACAATTTCTATGTAAGATTATCCTCAGAATTCACAATGTGAAGCCCACTAAGTTCTCACTCTTCTTCTTGAGGGTATTCATGATTTTCTTAAATTAAGTGGTTACTGATTCAGAACTTCTCCCTGTACTAAGTATATCTAAATTTCCCCTTGTTGGAAATATTTATAATCAGACTTATTATAATTTATAATGAGTCTTCTCTATATTTGCTTACTGTGATCTCCCTTTGTAATAACTTTCCACTTTTGGGCTTTATTATTATTTTCAAAAGTTGGATTTTTTTTTAATTTCTAAGGGAGGTGATTTATTTCCTCCACAATGTTTTTATGCTATAGTTAACATAAGCCCAATAGCATGGGGCACCTGGGTGGCTCACTTGGTTAGGGGTCTCACTTTGGCTCAGGTCATGATCACAGGGCTCATGAGTGTGAGCCCCAAGCCCCACGTAAGGGTGTTATGCTGACAGCTCAGAGCCTGGAGCCTGCTTAGGATTCTGTGTCTTCCTCTCTTTCTGTGCCTCCCCTCCTTGTGCTCTGTCTCTCTCTCTGTCTCTACATCTGTCCCTCACTCTCTCAAAAATAAACATTTAAATTTAAAAAAAAAATAAGCCAGGTAGTAGAGAAGATAACAGATTTTGGAATATAATATTTTGGGGTGCTTTTCTTTCATGTTTACAGAGATTCAAATCAGTACAATATACTTTTATGCCTTTCATATATATCTCTTTTCTGCATTCCCTTATGTGTTATGGAAAGACTTCTTTGCTTATTTGTTCTTTTAAACAAGATTTTACCTATCACACTGCCTACTCCGGAAGAGATTGAGGTTTTCCCTGCTCATTCATCCTTGCATGTTTCTCTTTGTATTTCCTACTCTCCCCTTCCTACAGTAATTGTGATGGAGGATGAGCATATCACTCTTCCTCAACTCCCTCTCAAATGATTTCTTCAAGCTACAGTGTGCCTTTCTGGCAAGGAGGGGGCTAGGGAGTTAGACATCCTGCACATTTAGCCCAGATTTAGTGGGTATCTTTATAAGGTTGCTGTTATCTTACTCTAGGGAGGAAGGACGGTGTCCAGCTCTTTTCTTGGGTTTTTGCAGTCTGGTGTAGATGCAAATCAACCTTTCTGTTCTGCCTCACTTGAGTGCAACTAGTTACGAGAGGCAGTAACACCGCAGTGACCTGATTTCATTAAGTAACTGTGAGCAGGTTAAGTAAACCTGAATGATGGCCACACTGCTCCTTAAAACAATTTTTTTTAAGTTTGTAATACTTGATGCTAATAACTATACACATTTCCATCATTTGTTTAGTAAATTATAAAATAATGTGCTATTACAGAATATACTCTGATTATATCTACCTTATGTATGTTGGAAATCTAACTGGAAGCCATTGATTGATAAGACAGAATTCTGTATGATTCTGAGTCTGTGAAATGCACTCCCCCCCTGCCCCCCACAAATACAGACTAGTATTTGAAGAAGGACACAATGAAACTCCTTTGAACACAGCAGATTTCTACTGTGTACCACATTCTTTACTTTCTGATTAGTGTATAACAGTATTAATGGAAATAATGCATATAAATTCATTCAACTGGCTTTTTATGCAATCTTGTGTTCTTTCTTCACTGCTTTCATAGAATTACTGATTTCATTGGTTATTCCTCATATTTGACACATGTAGACATAGCTTTTGGTTCTTTGTAAGTAGTCACCTTTGTTTGTTTTTGGAGTAAGACGTTTCCTTTTACCCTCTAAAGCAACATTTTACTGTATTTCATGATTAGATAACAATAGTCTTCTAAAGTAATATATCATTAGTATTCTTTTCAAACTGATATCTACTAATATCATGTAGTATGAACAAAAGAGAATAATTCTGGATGTATCCCATGCTTGTGCACAAGCCATTGACATTTGTGACAGGCTAAAAAATATATATACACTGAAAACAGACCTAAACAATGCCATTTCCTTCTTGTTTGAAACCCAAACCTACAAATCAAACCTGAGCTGAAAATAACTTATCTGATAGTTATAATTAAATCTGTAGGAATATTAATAGACATAATTGTTATGGATCAGAATAAAAATAGAGAAGAGATCAGCCTTTTAATATAAACAGAACCACTTTAATAAAAAATTAACAGCACATGCTATTACCAAAAAAGTAATTTTTCATTGGAAATTCATAACAAGTTACGTTACTTCCTAAAGGCTACCTGAACACATCATGAAAATTCTATAGATCAGAGTGCAATGAAGTAAGAGTGAGTAATAACCACTGACTAGAGAAACTTGTAGAATAAATCTATTTAATTGCATATTTAAGATGAGTTTCGCTTCTATGTGGGGGGAGCAGAGCTGAATGCCCGATCACAAACCCAATAGTGCCAGTGTCAGTGAGCTGTGTGAGTTGTCTCTATGGGTTGTAAATTGGATCCCCTCAGTGACCAGTTAATGTTTTCTGTATTTACGGCAGTATTTCTGTTTTTCACAGCCACCAGGGCACTTTGGCAACATAAAAATTTAAAAATAATTTTTAGCAATCATACCGTGCCAATTTTTTATAGTTAAAGGGGCTCATTTAAATTGGAAAACCTGCTAGTCTGAAATTTTCATCTGAAGGATTACCACCAGCCAGAGCTACTTGTCTGATGAGGGTTTCACATGGCTTATCTAATGTGAAATCTCCATGTGGTATATAGTTTCATTAAACGGTGATCAAGAATACATTAGTTCAAAACAAGAAAAGGCAATGGAGCTTAATCCGCCAGGCATCTTGGCGCAACAACTTTAAAAGAGTTATTGAAGTGAAACAATTTGAGAATTAAAAGTCTTCCACTTATACAAGACTCCTGTCAAAAGCCTAAAAGTCAGCCTTTCCTTTTTCTGTTTTCTGTTTGTATACCGAAAAAAAAAAATGCCCCTGAAACAATATTTTGAATGTTATAGAGGCAATAAAATGCATATATCAGTGAAATAACCTAATCCATTAAGAAATGGATTTATCAAGATAGAAAAATAAAGTGGCTGGTAGATAATGCAGAAATAAGCAGAAATGAATTCTTTAGAGAAGAAATATGAGAAACAAGTGTTTATATGATGTATTGTAAACTGGGATTTATGTGGTTTGTATTTGAGTCTTGAAAACAAGAGTATTAGCTCTTCCTATTTGAGAATTGATCATTTAACTAAAGGTTCACATTGCAAATATACTATCTGAACAGGCAATAGTATATACTTACGATTCATATATATGTATATATATCTACCACAAATGTTAATAATTTTACAATTTAATTTATAGAAATTAACCATCATATTAAATGATTTTAGAATCACACTTTTTATACATATAGTTATATATAACAGAATAATAACTATTTAAACCAATATTTATATAATTAATCTGATATGTAGTGTTGACACTTATAGTGAAAGACTTAAGCATACATTCCTGTGATCTAACTAATCATTTTCATTCATTAACACTTGATGAAAAATGTATTAGCTTATGTCAAGAAATCTCAAAGCTCCAAAGATTTGAAAGATTTCCAATGTGCTTTAGCACAAGGTATAAGAGTAATATTTTTAAAGTGTTAACTTCAAATACATTTTTGGTAAAGGTTTGAAATTTGTTATATTGGACTTTACTTAAAAAGACAAAGTTATGATTTGATTTAAAAAAATTATCTTATTGTAGTTCTTTATAAATATTACAATAACTTGAATTCAAAAGATTGACTTCTGGGAATATCTATCACCAAATAGGTATTTTTCTACTTGTTATTCAGCTTGGATTTAAAGATACTATAAAGTGCATACTTCCCTACGTTTCTCTACCAGTGTATTTCAACCTTAATCTTGAAAGAACTGTGTCTAATGGTGTAAAGATATTTCAGGTTATGTGTTATTTAATCTGAGTTCTCTTGTGAAAAGTGATATATTCCATGATAAAACAGAGTTATAAACATTTTTAAAAATCTCAAACAATAGGTGTCAGCTATTTGCATTTCTGCTTTTTTCTGGCAATTCACAAGGACACAAACCCAAAAATTGTGTAACTTTTTATACTTCTTTTACATATCAGCTTCAAATTTTGAACATTTTTATTGTAGTATAAGGTGCTATAAATATAATGTCCCCGCCTTATCTGGTACGATATTTGCCACTAAGGAATATTATAGAGCTTAGGGATTTCATGAGTAGTCACTTCTTTTTCATGATATGTCATTTGCATTTTATGTTTTTCTATCTTGTCGGGTAGCCTTTCAAAGAAATTAATAAAGTTCACGTAGTTGGCAGCAAGTATAGCAACACAGAATTTAGGCACTCCCTAAATTCAATCAGAGTTTAGATAAAACACAGACTACATTAATGTATGGCCGCTGTTATAACCTCTATTAATATAGTTGAAAGCCGTCAAGCACCAGTGATTCTCAGAAACATAAAAAAGTTTGTATTAAAAATCACTGAACAGTACAAAAATGGGAACAATACATATAAATTAAATTCAACGCTCAACTTTATAAAACACCTTTCTTTATAAAAGATGGCCTATGTTTGCATGCGTTTCATGTTGCAGTAAATACAAGGTTTAAACTGGGAGTGTTCAGATACTTAGTACTTACTCTATGATTTTTCTCTTTAGCTTCAAGGAATACGAATTTTTACCCAAAGCACTAATGTACTTTTATTTTCATAGTGTTAGGGGTCCCTTTTAAAGGAAGTTAGTAATAAGAAAGGCAATATTTACTGTTGTCTGCATTTGAGTGGTTCACAGCTGAGCACTCCTCTTGTGTATTCAGTGACAAATGGCAATCACTTTATCATTTATCTTATGACAAATAGCAGATTCAGCCACAAACTGCTGGCCGTAGCAAACTTACAGGATGAAGTTCTTTATTGTTTATGGTTTGTGGGTTGATGTATTCATGCCTTGTTTATTTGTGAAATGAACAAAAATCAGTAAGCAGGCATGAACAGAAATTTGGCCACGCAATCAATTGTACTTTTTTCCTCCAGTCTTCCAAGGACCTTACAAGGAAATTCGCTGAACTAGGTCTAAGCTGTAAGCTGCCTGTAGAAAAAAAAAAAAGTCATTAGAGGATGCACCAAATTGTGACATTATGCCCTTAAGCCAAAATAACACTGAATGGAGTTCCTACCTCGCATTAACCTCCTGAATAAGGGTCTTAAATTTGATAGCAAGCTATTGTCATAGACAAGTGACATTGGCCAACAGTAGAAGGAAATTACCCCACTACACTCTTACAATTTAAGCAATACATTAAAGTTTTCACTCTGTTTCATACAGTTAAAGGAAATTTGCAAGTCAACTATGTACAGGAATATAAATTGTACCTGAATTGCATATACCAACTGTATTGTCATTGCATGGCATGCTTAAGAGTATTATTAATTTAGCTTTTGTAATTGATATATAAGGAAAGATTGAAATAGGTCACATTCTGTGACACATTTTTAAGATTGAAATGCATGATCCTGGATAATAACAATAGCACCTTAAAAAATAGTCTAGCAATACAATATGCAAAAGATGTAATTTCTAATTTTAAATCTATTTTTTCCAACCTGACTTTGAGAAACTTTGTATGACAGAGTAAATTATATTTTATTATTGACATAGCTTTTTAAGTTATGATGCATTATACGGGGTCCAATTAAGTGGGTTACTGATCTATTGAGTTCATGAAAAACCATGAATAATCATAATACAGTTAATAGAAAAAATAATAGTATGGGGAGATTTTCTTCTTTCTTTAAGAATAAAGGGGAAAAAAAAGAAAGGTTTTGCTATATATGAATAGGAAAAACAAAATACTTGTGTATGATATGGACTAAAGTTTTTAAATCTAGACTATTGGTAGCAAATCAGCAGAATGAGGTAATACATGAAAGATCTTACTAATTTTCAAAACTTAATTTGGAAAAGGTGATGTTTTATGGTAAAATAGTATTCTCAGTTAATGAAATTTTAATGTAAATTTTTTTTGGTATATTCTTAAATGTTTTGTACAGAAGCCGTTTGATACATAGTCTAACACACAAAAAATAGACTGATTTGAATAGTCTCTAAGCAAATGTCTATATGTCCCATAATATGGTGTCATAAAGAGTAGGTAGTTGCATATAATATATTTAGCATTTATATCCTGAAAATCTCTGCCAGAAAGACTAATGTAAAATAAATAAATAAACAAACAAAAACAAAATCTGTCCAGTTAATGCCCACGAAGTGTGTAGACTAGTGGTGTTAAAACTAATATTCTGAAAGGAAACTGAAGTTAGAGGTCCAGAAAAAGCTATTATGCAGCTCTAAGATTTGCATATGCTATCTGCTTGGCTCATCAGAGGTGAATGATAGTTTCCACTGCACTTAGTTACAAGCCAATCTAGATGCAGTTATTTGCATAAACAATTTGATTGGTAAACATTGCTCTATACCTCTGTGTTGAAAACTTTTGGAGGAATAGAGACTATTTTGATGTTTTTTGTTAAACCATACTTGAGGTATATTTCCTCTGTATTATGACAAAATAGAAGACAAAGAGGAATGATATACAGATGAAATTTTATGAAGCAAATAATGCCAACAAGGAGACAAAGCATAGTTTATTATTAGTATTTAAATTAAGACTATAAGTATAAAATTATTTACTGAAATTGCTATGAAAAAAAGAAAATTCATCAATGAACCCATTCAGCCACTAACATTTGAATACATTTTTATGTTCTTTTCCCCTCTACATCTTTATTTTTACAAAGCTACAATGATTATGCACTTACAATTTTATACATTTTTTCACTCAGCAGTAGATCATTTTCCATGCTGCTATGTATTTCTCAAAACTATTTTTTGTTCTTTAGCGCTTTAGTATTCCAGCAAGTAATATATTCATTAAATATGTCTTGAATGACTGACATGTGCCAGACATTGTGCTGAAACTTGGATATAATATTTTTATAACTGTATCTCTGACTGCCTTGAGCTTATGGTCTGGACAGAAAAGTGAAATGAGGAAAACCAACAAATATAAGGTGATAAATGTGGGGAGCATTGAAAAGTTCAAGTAGAGGCATCTATATCAACCTAGGGGCCATGGATGCTTTCCCTAAGATCAATTTGAGCTAAATTTTAATCTACATTTGTAATTGGTAGGAACTACCTGAGTAAAAATAGTGTATTTTGATAGTTGGATAGTATTTCTTGACAGAAAAAAACCAGCACTTTTGAAAGCAGGATATATTCCTGACTTGATTAGGTCAGCAAAAGTGAAAGGTGTGTATGGCAGTGGAGAAGGAGGCTCTTGAGGGGAGAATTGCACATGACACTGTGAGCTATGTTTGAACATTAGCTTGGAAGCAAAGGGAAGTCAATGAAAGGCTTTAAGGTGCTAATGAAAATAATAGTGATGACTTTTTATAAAGAGAGTGACGTCAGTAGCAGTATGAAGATTGGTTTATTTGGCAGGGGCACATGTAGAGGCAGAGATACAGGGAAGGTGGTTTTCAAATTAATCCAGTTGTAAAATGATAAAGATTTCAAGAGAAGTGAAAATGGAGATGAATTTTAAGAAAAAAGAAATTTTGGAGGAAAAAAATCATGGGAATGGTGAAATCTTGGTTACTAATTAGATGTAGGAATCAGTGGGCAAGAAGAGTTCAGAATAGATCTCAGGTTTCTATCTTGTAAAACTAAGTAAGTGGTAGTGTGTTTTACCAAGAGCAAAGGAAAAGGAAGAGCAGGTATGGGGAAAGGGGATCATGAGTTCAGTTTTGAAAATATTGAGCTTAGGTTGCCTGTGCCATCCAAATGGAGATGTACGATGTTGATATACATCTCTGGATCCTAGCAGCAAGAATTGTGCTGAAGTTTGGGGAAGCATCTGTGAATGTATTATTGAAGTATCAACAGGAATGTGCAGTGAGAGGTAGAGTAATTTGGGAGCACTAATATTTCATGATAACATGGGAATTGCATGAGCAAGAATATTGAGAAAACTGTGAGAAGTTTTGACCAAAGAGATGAGGAAAACTAAGAATCAGGTAATGTAAAAGAGCCTCAGTGAATGGTTTCAACAGAAAATAGGTAGTCTAACTTGTCAAACATTACATAAAAGTAAAAGAAATGAGAGATAAATTAATAGATCATAGTTGCTTTAATAACTTGAATGGAATGAAGGAGGCAGAAGCCAATTTCAATGGGCTTGAAAAATAAGCAGAAAATGAAGAGTAGCAAAATTCAGGGTAGATTATTCTTTCAAACACATAGTTTATGTCAGGAAGTTGTAAATTAGTTAATATACAAAAATAGCATAAAGAGAAGATTTTTTTTTAAATTGGGGGCTTTTGAGCACACCTATTTGCTGATAAGGAAAAACTAATAGAAGAAGAAATGTTAATACTTTTTATAAGAGTAAAGCTGATGATTCACAAAGCAAGTCCCCAAGGTTGGGGAATGAAATTGAAACCCAGAGCCTGTAGGCAGCACTAGCCCTAGATAGAATGGCCACCTTCCATGAGAGAGGAAGAAGGCTGTGAAAATAGGTACGTTTTTGAATGGGTAATGGTTTTGAATTTGTAATGGTAGCAGCAGGAGAATTTCTTTGTCATTTACCAGCTCAAATTTGAAGTGAAAGCCTCTTATGATTTTGTTTTTTAATTTGGAGCTGGAATTTTGTGGGCTGCATGAGACGTAGACACAAAAGACAGACCAAGCGTATATTAATTGAAATGATATTCTTGGTATGTTTGGAGGATAGAAAGGAAAAGAAAACAAAGTTCACTGGTGAATGGAAAAATGTAAGTGTAAAAGCATTAAAAAACTTATATTCAGAGAAGAGGAAACCTACCTCTTCATGTGGGAGAAAATGGAAAATGTCTGTGAAAACAAAGTATGTAGGTCATGGGCAGGAAGAATTAAGACAGTTCTCACCTTAAAGGATTTATATACCATTGAAATATAGAAAGCAGTTCTCTTAACTGAGACCAGGAAATAGATTACAAAATAAAATAGTGAAAGGGAAAAACAAGTAGTTAGAAAACAGAATAATGTGGTCTAAAATTTCAGGAAAGGAACATGTTTGGGTGACAAGAATGTAGAGTGTGACAACGAGTTTAGAATAGAGAGCTGTGGATATGATCTTCAAGGAAGCTGGAGAACTCTAAGCTACAGTGATGGGTGGGATGATTCCATGGTTGTGGAAACTATCAAAGGTAATTTCAGATTTGAGCTGTACGAAAGTTGGTTCCAGCTGCTGAAACCTTCTGCTGAAGTAGGGGAATGACAACTAAAAGTTAAAAGAAGGGAGAACAGGTGTTATAACTGATGGCTTGATCTTTAAATGAAGTGACTCACGGGAGGCTGGAGAAGGGTAGGGTGGAAAGCACAGTAAAGGACAGCAAAAATGCCTATCCGAAAGTGTAAGGGTTACACATCCTTCATGAAAAACAAACACCTCAACAATTTGGAAACAATCCAGATATACATGATAAAGCAAAATGTTTCAAGATAGAAATCATGTTGTCCCCCACAAGAAGCCATAAATATTCTAGAAGACAAAAGCAGAAATGTAATGCAATTGAAAAGATATACGATAATAAAGTAAAAGACTAACTAAAAGCATCAGGATTATATGAAATGTTTCTTAATATAGAAAGACGATGAGATATGTTCAAAGTGGAGTGCACCTAATAAAGTTTTAGTGATTAGGAAATGGTAGGCCTATATGTTTCAAAAACATATAAATGTAGTTATAAGTATATATAACCATATAATATATGTAGTTATGATTATTCGTTTTGATTCAAACCACATTTAAACTTGATTTATATATTCATATATTCCATATTTATTTTATATACATAAATATATGTATACTAAATATATTTGTATGAAATTTGAATCAAAACAGTGCTCATGAATTTTCCAAGGACAACACATTTTTGTCAGCTACTTAAATAAATATGAATGGCTCAGAGGTTGAGGAGTGACATATATAGAAATGTGATGTCATTTTCATTAGGGAAGAATTAAACTCTATTGCTTTAACGAGAGGATCATTGCATGAGTAAATAGAGGAGTATTAATATCACAAATAAAATTGATAGTGTAAAAAAATCAGTTCATTGCCAGCCATTATCCTAGACACTAGGGATACAGGATGCTGTGGAAATCTTGAGCCTGCCTCAGAAGTATCCCCTCAGCTCTACTCTATTCAGGGACATGTTGTTCCTCTTTTCATTTCCCCCATGAGCATGTCAACTGTAAGCCCACCCTAGCTAGGTGCTGAGGTATTTGGCTTCTCTATAATTAGCAACACAGGCAATTATAGATATTGTCAAGAATACAAGCTCAAACTCTCTGTAGCTACAAAACCTTGACTGAAAAAAATAGTCTTTGGTCAGAATTGCTATTCAGTAATCCATTCTTTTAGATATTATAAAGTCTCTTCTTGAATTAAACCAACAGAGAGCTGTTCGGGACCATGTATTATCTCTTCTCGATAAAATTACTACCTTGAGGGTCACTATAAGAAATAGCTCCAATGAAACTCATTGTTGTGTTCACTATAAAGAGGATGTTGTCCATTAAATTCACAATATCTACTTTAAGACCAGAAATTTCTGTCAGGTGTAAGTATCAGAAATAGTGAATAGTATTTATCCTGCAGAATCTGTTTGTTTGATCTTCAGGGCATTGAATTGACCAGGTTTCCTTTTTAATAGTGTCTGCTAGAAGGCTTAGACTTATGTCTGTGACTCATTTGTAGGAAGTATATAGGTTCTATTTTATGCACCACGCTTACTTATTTCTTTATTTTTTTTTCCTCAGCTAGTTTCAGTTTATTGTTTCTTTTGTGTTTGTGCTTGTAGTTAGATGGGATTTCTCTAGATGGAGTAGGAAAAAAGGAGAGAAAAGGAGATTATACTATATGCAAAATACCATAATTGACGAGTGAAAAAAGAATCTGCCTTCAGTTAACTTACAGTCTAGTATGGATAAAGGATACATAGAAAAACTGTAACATAAGGGAGGAACAGTATTTTTTTCTAGAAAATAACATGCCATGATAAGATGAATGAAGTTATAGTAAGAATGGTCAGAGTAATGCTGTGCTTTATTAATATACTAAAACATACATTTAATTGGTTCTCTGGCCAACTTAAGATATACAAATCTACCTGCATGATAGAAAAACTTGAGCTGTATTTAGTATAGTACTATATATGACATAAAATTGATGACAGTTTTATAACAATATGAACATTTTCTCCATTTCCATCAATCTATATTTATATAGATTAAAATTCTATTTGTAATTTTAACAGGCAGTTATTTATCGTGATGCTTATTATTTTATGTTAAATACTTTCCACAGTCTGTATAGAGTGCTGGAATTTCTTCCATAGCTGATATCTTTGTATTTATGTTGTATAAGACCCAAATATTCCAAAGCCATAGTTACAGATTTTACATTGTACTTTCAAGAGTAATTATTTCACTTTGTGGTTATTAAAACTAAGAAACTAAAAAGAAATCTGAAAGAGATATAACCCTCTGAAAAGAACAAGAAGTATTTATACTTACAGATTTCGCAGACTTTCTTGTTAGCCTTTTTCAAAATTTTACAAACAGGGATATAACACATGTGACCTTGGGTTACAGGAACCCTCAAACTCCCTGAAATCATGTTTTGTTCATAGGTTGTGAGAGTATCTGAAGCAGGGCATTTTTCCCAGGAAACATTTCATGGTCTTCCTCACCACATCTGTCTCCAAAGTGGAGGAGTCACTGAAACAAATGCCTAGGATGTCCCATAAAACAAGACATCTTTGAACTTACTGAATTTCATAGCTGGTATTTGTTTTAGGGATAGAGAGATCAGCCGGTATACATGGCTGCAGAGGTTGAGGAAGGTCTTGCTTGTTATTTAAACGTGGTGATGAATATTACCTTTATACAATAATGCGCAAAGGTGGTGTTTCCTAAAGTGACCACCTAAGGAGATGCTATGGTATTTAACAACTGAATTGAAAGTGATAATAGTGGCTTTTTTTCCTCCAGGAAGTAAAATGATGTTTTCATTATGCATTTCCTTACTAGAGAGAGACAGAGCTTTGTTTAGCTATTCTGAAGCTTAAAATCTGACATGTGTAGACAGGAAACAATACACTGTGATCAGGCCTCTCAAACAAATGTCATTTTTATAAGAATTTTAAGATAACAGTTGGAATCTGACAGAAGAAATATAAAAGCTTGTTCTATTCAACCACCCCTCTGAATTATATTTCAGTGTAACCCTGGATTTATTATTTCTGTCAACTTTCTAATTCTTGGTTTTGGGTAATAGACTGAGGATAGGTAGTTAGAGAATGACACTTGAAGTTAGTGACATGAGACTGGGGCCTTTGCCTCCTGGTTATAGAAGCAGAATTCTTTCTAGTGACCCACCCGCATTCTGCACTTCCACAGTCTGTAAGCATTTCCAACCAGCCAAATTTTTCTATTATCAAAAATCAGTTAACTGCATGATTTACTCAGACTGATCTCACTAGCTTAAATCTCCCAGTAAAATGTATCCCTAAGAGGAATGAATTGTTAAATTAGCTGAAATTGCACTTTTGAGAAACTGAAACAGGTGTGATTTGAATGCACATTTTACCTAGATTTTAATGGCTGATAGAAAAAGAAACTTGAATAGCTAAAGGAAAAAAGGTATTTATTCTCTTTTTAAATTTTCTTAACTTACCCCAAATTTTAGATATGTGGGCATAATGGACTGACTCTTGATGCAATGATTTAAATAAAAACCTTGATCTTTGGGGCAATGACCACTCTCTGCTTGTCTGGAAATAAGCAGCTAGTTTACCCTTAAAATGTAAGATAACCATGTGTTTTAAATACACCAAATAATAGTTGTCAAAAGCCACAACTGCATGATAGACTGAGAAACCAGATCAACACCACATAAATACTTGAATAACTGAATTGCATGCAGAATTTTTGACGAGTCTCATTTTATTTTCTGCATTCATCAAAACACTTTGGGTCCAAATAAATTCTATCCACTCAAAATTTCTACAATAACTGAGGAATATTTACTACTAAATAATAGTGGAGCCTTGTGTTCTAAGCTTTTATAGGTTTGTAAGGTGAAACAACAAATCAGTGTATGTTTTCCAAACATCTCAGTCAAGAAATATGCTAGGAGGATTCCTAATGCATCTTTCATATGGTCTTGCTTCTGTTGAAATGCTGAACTATTTTAACATGTTCGTGGGGGGTTTCTAATATTTATTTTAATAACTATGTTTTATTAGATTTGATATAAACACACTCATTCCAATGTGAGGAGAAATACTGGATTTTTTTAAGTTTTGGAAAAAATTAACTTATTAGTAGTATTTCTTCTATATTGTTCAAGACCCCTCATTATCTAGAGCAGTAGTCCTCAAAGTGTGGTCTACAAGACCCTTTGTGGGGGGTGAAAGGCAGGTTGTTTAAGAGCAAAACTATTTTCAGAACTAAGATATTTGTCTTTTTGACTGAACTGACATTTGTAAAAACCGTTGAGGGTAAAACTGCTGGTTCCTTGGTATAAGTGAAGGTAATGGCATAGACAGTACTAATACTGCATTCCTTATTGCCGAGCACTTGCATGGCCAATGTTAATTGAGTTTACTTGGTGATATAATAAATATTAGTTATGTTAATCTTAACATGTGAGTATGTGGCTTGTTAATATCATTGTGATGAAATGTGAAGTACACATAAGAAACTTCTGCTGCACACCTAAGTGGACTGTCTCCAGGAAGAGCACTTGTGTTAGTTTTGGAGTTGTGAATTGACCTAGCCACTTTTTAAAAGAAATTTTAAATGTTTATTCATTTTTTGAGAGACACAGAGTACAAGCAGGGGAGGGGCAGAGAGAGAGGAAGACACAGAATCCAAAGCAGGCTTCAGGCTCTGAGCTGTCAGCATAGAGCCCAACATGGGGGTCAAACTCACAAACTGTGAGATCATCACCTGAGCTGAAGTTGGATGCTTAATTGACTGAGCCACCCAGGTGCCCCAGACCTAGCCATTTTTTAATGGAACATCATTTTTGTTTAAAACAACAATCGGCAGGCAGACTCATTTTTCAGACTCAACTATTTGACATAAGTTTTCTTCAAAATGAACAAAATGACCTGTCACTTCAAAGAAAACAAGGTATGGGGTGGGGCGCCTGGGGGGGGCTCAGTCGGTTAAGTCTCCGATTTGGCTCAGGTCATGATCTCACAGCTTGTGGGTTCCAGCCCCACGTCGGGCTCTGTGCAGATAGCTTGGAGCCTGGAACCTGCTTCCAATTCTGTCTCCCTCTCTCTCTCTGCCCCTCCCCCACTTGCGCTCTGTCTCTCGAAAATAAATAAACGTTAAAAAATAAAAAAACAAAACAAAACAAGGCACGGTATTTGTTGCCAATAAAAAAAAAAATTGAGCTTTCAAATGAAAATTGGAATTTTGGAAAACTTGACAAGCTTGACAACTTCCCGAAACTTAAAAAGTTTTCTAATGATAATAGGTGGTGATATTAACAATTGTGTTTTTTTTGATATGGCATAATGAACATATCAACATATGGAAGATCTGCATAGCTCAGTGAACTAATATTTTTTAAATTAGGGGCATCCGGCTTCAGCTCAGGTCATGATCTCACGGTTCGTGGCTTTGAGCCCTGCGTCAGGCTCTGTGCTGACAGCTAGCTCAGATCCTGGAGGCTGTTTCGGATTCTGTGTCTCCCTCTCTCTCTGACTCTCCCCCTACTCATGCTGTCTCTCTCTCTCTCTCTCTCAGAAATAAATAAAACATTAAAAAAATTAAGTGAATAATGTATTAGGTTGTCTGTGGATCTTAATTTAACAGGGTATGCAAAACTATTAATATGGCTTCAGAATCCAAACTGCAAGTAATATTTAAGAAATTACCACTTGCTGAGTTTTGGCGTAGTATCAAAGAGAAATATCCACAGTCATCTGAAAAGTCTGTCAAAATGCCCCTCCCATTTCCAACTATGGATGTACATGAGGCTGGATTTTTCTCCAGTTACTATACCAAAACTTTTGGCAATATACTCAATGTGCAAACAGATATGAGAATGCATTTCTTTTTAATTAAGCCAATTATTAAATGTGAAAAATTGTAAAATAGTACCACCATCACCAACTTATTATGGAAAATAATCAGTTTGATGAAAATTATTTATTGCTATTTTTCATGGATTAATTTTTTTCAATTTGTCAGCTTTTATTTCAAAAATGGGAAATATTGATAAATGTAACCTATGTAATCAAAAGCCCTTTGGGTCTCTTGATAATTAAGAGTTACAAGTGGATCCTGAGAATAAAAATATTTTGAGAATGATTGATCCAGACAGTTTCACTCATAGGAAACACTTAAGATCACAGATCTTTCTATAAACTGATGCCGGTGGGTTTTGGTGGTGTGTGGTAGAGATCAGCCCTGCAGTCAGTTGCAGTTATACAAGAACATGTTCTGATGTTCAGTTACTTCCTGATTTCTAAGAGATTCACACTTGATTTTCAACCGACGCTATTGTTCTTATGCAATAAGTTTGAGAAAATCACTGCTCTACAGTAACATGCTTTATACCTGGGCAAGACTTTGGCTCCTGCACAGCTTAGTCAGTTAGGCATCTGATTTTTGGTCTTAGCTCAGGTCTTGAACTCAGAGCCCTGAGTTTGCGCCCTGTGTTGGGCTTCACGCTGGGTATGAAGCCTACTTGGAAACAAAACAAAACAAAACAAAAACTGGATAAGACTTAACCAGCACTTGGTGAAACAAAATTGTGCCAGCAAAGAAGTATTTTATTTGTTTAGTACTTTTTACTTCAAAGGTTAGTTTTGGCTACCAAACTTCCATGACTAGTCAATTTTATTATTTTCATATCAAATGCAGATTATTTTGTTGAACAATAGCTATAGCAAATCAAGAAATACAAATTTTTTGAAAAAGGGGTACTGAATAGCAGAATTGATTTATAGCAGATAAAATCATACCATCCAAAGCAGTTGACTCTCTCATACTTTTCACTAAGTACCTGAATTTTTATTGATAACTGATAAGTATATAGATCATAATTTAATAAGAAAAGTAAATGCTAATTCCAGCATATATAGCAGGGCAGCAGTTCTGTATTTCTATTATCATAATTGCTTTAAAGATAGTATAAAACATATATTGAAATGAAACCAGTATTCTAAAGTTGAGATTATATCTATGGATCACATTTAGTCTAGCTTAGTGATTAAGTACTGGCTATACACAGACACACATACACACACACACTGGCTGCCCACACAGATATTTTTTTAACTTGACTTCTTAAAGTTTAACATTGAATAGGTTGTATAAAATTATATTGAGAATATTATTAAATTCATAGTTCAGATTGATTAACTGTTATTGCAAATCAGTTTTGACAAATTCTTATTTATAGTAAATCTGTGGAATATCCAAAGGTAGTTGTGAATAGAAATCTTAAGATGATTCTGAACCCCTTTTTTCATGAAATCAAAAAATGATTCCTTCCAACCTCTGCCCATAGACATTTTGAGGCAATTCAAGTGCATCTCAATGTAAACTCAATGTTATGTGTACCTCATATAAGTAGGAAAGCTGCTAGTAAATGAGAGGCCATATGTCTTGTAAAAAGTTGGAGGGGCACCTCAGTTGGCTGAGCATTTGACTTTGGCCTAAGTTATGATTTCAGGGTTCACAAGTTCATGCCCCACGTCGGACTCTCGGAGCCTGGAGCCTGCTTCAAATTCTGGGTCTCTCTACCTCTCTCCCCCACTCACACTCTGTCTCTCTCTCAAAAATAAATAAATGTTAACAAAAAAAATTTTTAAGTTGGAAAATTACTGGACAGGGAATAGACTTTTAATATATTGTATAGAGCTAAATCTTTTTAAAAGATGTCGCCAATATTCTCTATCCTTTCAAACATGTAATTTTCATTTGTCCCAGTTCCCATGTGATAGCATGAGTATGAAGTGAAAGTTGGTCACAGGAAATGGGTAAAATGTTTTGTAAATTTTTCATGACCAGGCTTTCCATACTCTAAGGGCTTTCTTTAGAAGAAATTTGCTTTTTCAGGGTCTGTAGTTGTTGATGTTTAACTCCACGGTTTTTTATTTGTTTGTTTGTTTCTTATTGTTTTTATTTATTTGAAAGAGAGGTAGAGAGAGACAGCAGGTGCATAGGGGAGGGGTAGAGAAAAAGACAGAGAAGATCCTAAGCAGGCTCTGCCCTGTTAGCCCAATGTTGGGCTAGATCTCAGGAACCTGGAGATCATGACCTGAGGTGAAATCAAGAGGCAAAAGCTTAACTGACTGAGCCACCCAGGTGCCCCTAACTCCACTGTTATCTTCCTGGAATTCCATTCTTCTTTCTACTCCCTATTCTCTTAAACCTCTCAGTAGCTTGTGGTTGAAAGACTGATCTTCTAGATCAGGACTAGAACGATTGACATATTTTTTTTAGTTTTAGTTTTGGGGGGATTTTGACATCTCTAGGAAATAAGATATTTTTACCAGAGTTCTATATTATGGGAATATTGTGACTATTCTCTTTCCTTTGGGCCATGTGACCATCTAGAAAAGGTAGGATTACTCAGAATCATTTTGTGGAGGATGTGATGAAGAATCAAGCAAATGAGAATTTACAAAGCATGAGGTACGTGGAGAGGAAATATTATGGCTACTTATAGAAGTCTGGGAACTGTCATCTACGTTCCTAAAACCCAGTATTATAGCTGAAGACTCAGGCTTCTTGTAGAAGAGATCCAGTGTGCTTCTATAACTGAAACTAGGCTCAGGGAGAGGTACTAGATTGAGATTTTGTTTTGTGAGTAAATGATGCTGACCATCAACTAGTGAATAAATCCTGAGTCCAGAATCAAGCATCTTGCTTTCTTGATGAACAATGAGTTGAGAGAAACAACTTTATTATTGACCTGAGTTCTCTTATTAAAGTGGATCATCAAGGAAAGAACATATTAACCAAGGTTTTAGACTATGAATGTCTTATCTAAAGCAAGATTGAGAGTCAAATCATATAGATATCATATATATGTGTATATGTAATGACAATGTATATATTTATATGATAATATGTATATAATTATATATAAAGTTACAGGACAAAATTAGTAATGTGTAATGTTTTACTGTATAGGCAGTTTTTAATTGAATGGTACAGATTTTCTGTTTGTCAGCAAAGTGACTGAGAAAACATCCACACCAAGAGAAATAAAAAAAGAGTGTCAGTGAACTCAGTTAAAGAATTTATTTCAACTAAAAAATATATATAATTCAGTACCTTGTATGTGCTAGTCACTGTGCTAGGGGTGAGTGGTAAACATGAATGAGAAATTTGAGTCTGATATAAATGTATGCCAGTATTATTAGCTCACTTGTACAGAAAAATGGGGATAGGTAGCTTTCCTGCAGACTATATTCCAAGGCTTCCTCTCTTGAATCATTTCTTTGGACTAATTCTTTTTTAAGGAACTCGAAACCCTGCCAACTTCCAAAAAGAGTTAAAGGCGTTTATTGTAACATAGCCATTGTTTAACTCTGATGATAGAAATATTATCACTGTTTCCTGTAGATTTATTTCCTGAATCAAGGGTCATTTGTTAGAGGTTTTCTGGATAGATAAGTGTTAAATAACCACCCAGAAAGATTAGATAGGTATTAAACTTATTCTCACTCCCAAATAGATACTGTTTACATGAGAACATATATCTTAAATTGATGTTAATTGTAATAGGCTAAATAGTGGCCCCACAAAGATCATGACCTAATTTAATCTTACATGACAGAAGGGACTTTGCAGGTGTGATTAAGCTAAGGATTTTGAGACAGAGAGATTATCTTGGATTATCTGACTGGGTCCTAAATGTAATCACACATCATGAAAAGAGAGGGGCAGAGGGAGAATTACACTAGAAGGGAAAGGTAATGTGACAACAGAAGCAGGAGGAGGAAACCCGATGGGATACCAGGCCACAAGCCAAGGAGTGCAGGTGGCCTCTAAAAACTGAAAAAGGCAAAGCAAGAAGTACTTTCCCTCCAGAAGGAATCACCTCTGCCGACATGTTAATTTTAGCCACATAAGCCTCATTTGTAATTTCTGACCTTCAGAACTTTACGAGAATAAATTTGTATTGTTTTAAGCCACTCTATTTGGGGCAGTTGTAAGCTACTTTAACAAACTAGTATAGTAATGTTCGAATTGCAGTAGGCAGTGCTGAAGATTTTACATTTTGTTTCCTCACAGTAGTGTTCTTTATATATGTGTGTGTGTGTATAATTTATTTTTTAAGAGAGAAAGAGACAGACACAGAGAGAGAGAGAGAGGGAGGGAGGGAGGGAGAGAGAGAAGAGAAAGAGAGAGAGAGAGAAGTGGGTGAGAGGGCCAGAGGATCTTAAGCAGGTTCCACACCCAGCACAGAGCCCAAAGGGAACCTCAGTCCTACCATCAGATCTTGACCTGAGCTGAAGTCAAGAGTCAAACGCTGAACCAACTGAACCTCCCAGGTGCCCCCTTCGAGTAGTTTTTCTAACAGAGGAATTAGATGACACAATCTTCTACAACAGAAATATAAACACCTGGCAAATTATTGTTGCAATCAATTCCTACACTTTTGCCCTTCATTACCAAGTGATTATAGACCACTAATGTCTAACTGTGAACCATCATACATCAGTCATCTAGCCTCTGTCATTTCATGTTGCAGTATCTGCATGTCATTTATCCAGAACTTTGTACTTAAAAAATGTGAGTTACTTCTATTAATGCATACTCATTATTAGAAATTAGATGACAATTAGCCGTCATTATCCAGTTACAAAGAGGAGAATACTATTAACTTGTCAGTCCTTAAAACATACTTCATTCAAATAATGCACTTTCAGTAACTGAACTATCTTTTAAACCAGAGGTGAGCATGGGGCTTCCATAAATACAAGTTTTATTTTAGAACTATTTTTCTATTTTTTTTCAATTTTATTGATATATAATAACAGTGCAGAAGTTTAAGAACTACAACATAATGATTTGATATATGTATATATTGTGGAATTATTACCATAATAAGTTTAGTTATATCCATCACCTCATGTAGTTCCAAATATTGTTCTTTGTGATGCAAACACTTAATCTCTACTCTTTTAACACCTTTCAAATATACAATACAGTATTATTATCTATAGTCCTCTCCAATTTCTTGTATATATTCTGATAATAACTTGGAAAAAATTCTGGTGCAGACATTTTAGAGAAATTTATTAATCTTAGAATGAAAAATAGCATTCAAAATGTCTACTCCTTTTATGAAGTACTTGACCTTAAAAACATCATTGCTTGACTTTTAAATAAACAATTTGGACTAAGTGATTTTGAAAGCCTTTCAGATCCCACATTTTGTAATCTTGCGAAATTCCCTTGATACTAGTGATGTTTAATTTATAGGAATAATAATATTTGGCACTAGAATATCAGTAGATCTGATATTTTCCTTTTCTTATATTGTAATGCTTATTGTTTATGAAAATATTAGTCCTTTTTAAAATCCCTAAGTTAGGGGCGCCTGGGTGGCTCATTCGACTCAGCGTCCGGCTTTGGCTCAGGTCATGATCTCATGATTTGTGGGTTCGAGCCCCATGTTGGCTCTATACTGACAGCTAGCTCAGAGCCTGGAGCCTGTTTCGGATTCTGTATCTCCCTCTCTCTCTGACCCTCCCTTGCTCACACTGTCTCTCTCTCTCTCTCAGAAATAAATAAAACATTTTTAAAAAGTTTAAAAAACAAAATCTATAAGTTAAAACTCATTTTAAACTGCTATTAACATGAAATTTAAATTTAAATTATCTTGGGTCATTTTATGGAAATAAAGAACAACATATCAAATTCACAATTAACAATGAGTTTTTCACTATTCTGGATTGAAAGCCAGAACATTTGTTCTGAAAATTTTCTGAACATTTGTTCAGAAAAGCCTCAACATTTGTTGAGGAAATTCAGGGCTATCAGCATTTTCATAGTTTTCCTAGGAAGAGGGACAATGCCGGTAAGATTATTGAGAACCTTGGCAAGTCAAATGGCATCATGGGAATATAGTCACCTTCTTTGGGAAAGTGCACAAGTAATATCAGAAAAGTCTTGAGATCGGTGGTAAGAAAGCAATTTAAACAGCTGTTGGATTACAGAAAATGTGTCTGCTTGTTTGACATACTTTTTAGAAAGGGAAGTAGATAAAAGCAGCACTATTATCAAGAAGCAAACACATCCAGTGTTTACAAAATCATTTCAGTTAGTCTAAGAACAAACCCTCAGATAAGTCAGCATTTCAAATCCAGTGGGAAAAAAATGTTACACCTATGTTTTATAAATTAGCTGTAAGAGGCTCAGAATTACTTACTTCAAGAAGTAACAATTTCTGTTAGAAGATGCATGAAAAGTGTTAGCCTCATGGGAATCCATTTGTGACAACAGAGCAGAAAGCAGCCCCT
Organism: Crocuta crocuta; assembly: GCF_008692635.1. Classification (NCBI taxonomy): domain Eukaryota; kingdom Metazoa; phylum Chordata; class Mammalia; order Carnivora; family Hyaenidae; genus Crocuta; species Crocuta crocuta. Next base: position 6,143,831 of record NW_027528357.1, read on the forward strand.
GCTCAGACAATAAAAAAAGTAACAGATAATATGGAAGTTATCAATCTGAAAGGTATAGAATATTTAAACCATGAAATGCCTAAAAAGCCATAAGCAAGATCTTAAAATCAATATAGGATGCTGCTGAAAAAGTAATGACTCAAGAATAGGAATATTATACTGTTCCCAGGAAGGCTTTGTAAGATAACTATGCATGTGTATTATAAAAAGAAAACATAATTGTTAAATTGAATTTATTACAAGAAAAAGAATTATATGATATTTTATAATATTAAAAGTGATTTAAAAGACAGTATTTTTCTAGCATTTTGGTCTGTATTTAAGACGGTTCTGAACTATTTTGATGAGAACAAAACTATATTAGTCCTTAAGAAAGCAAAGTTGCAGAGAGCATAGAACCCTATAACTGCTTTGGCCTGAAGAGATTTAATTGGTTTTATTAGTACTTCACTTAAAATATTCTTGGATGCAAGGAATGTAATTGCTTGCATCTAGGAAACTCAGAGGCAGTAAATCACATTTGTCAAGATGTTTGACTGGAAAGTCAAAAAGCAGAAGTATTTCTTGGCTCAAATTGGAAGATCAACCACAGAAATTAAGGGGAAAGAAAGAATGCTGTGTTCTAGTAGTCCTCGGAACCTCCTTTTTCAATAAATACAGGATCATTTCTAGACATGTTTAAAACCAAAGAATGGAACTGGCCATCATATTGATTTCTCCAACCAATCTTTCCTTTCCTTTCCTTTTTCCTTTCCTTTCCTTTTTCCTTTCCTTTCCTTTCCTTTCCTTTCCTTTCCTTTCCTTTCCTTTCCTTTCCTTTTTTTTTTTTATTCTATGTAGACTACTGTGAATCAAATGTATTCTAGATAGGAAGGGGAAAAAGTGGGACACCTGGGTGGCTCAGTTGGTTAAGGATCCACCTCTTGGTTTTTGCTCTGGTCATGATCTCACAGTTCCTGAGTTTGAGCCCTGCTTCGGGCTCTGCAGGACAGTGCAGAGCCTGCTTGGGATTCTCTCCATCTGCACATGCCCCTGTCACCCTTCCTCTCCCCCCCGCCAATAAATAAATAAACATTAAAAAAAGAAAAAATAAAGAAAAGTATCTTTCTCATTTCTAGGATGCATATAGGGATAAGATGTTTAAAATTTTTCCTTAGAATTAGATTTTATGAGCTGAGACTATAACTGTTGCCAACTTTGTACCAGGTGCCAAATATTTGATTTTCATATTGTGCCCAAGTATTGTAGTAGAAGCAGGGAATCTGAGAAATCTTGTCCAGTTTATCCCTGTGTCAGGTACTTCTTTTAGAAAGCTAGATCACAAACCGCTGTTGTGCAGACCTTCATTCTTGCCCACAACTCCAATTCCTGCCAGAATCTTTCACCTCTGATTATACCACACTAAACAATTCACTACTCTGGGTTTTACTTTGCTTTGCATTGTTTTTGGAAAGAGGGCAGAAGTAATAGAAAATTGAGGAAATAAAGGACCTTGTTTAAAAAAAGAAAGAAAAAGAAAGAGAATTAGCTTTAGGGATACTTTGGAACACCCCAGAAATGGTGAAGCAGAATTAAAATCACAAACAGGATAGTCAACACTATTTCTTTGCTTTTACAGGTCTAGTAGTTTTGCTGTCGGAGAGACATTTTCCCCCTGTATGGGTGATATTTCCACATGTTTCTAGATGACCAAACATCATAAGTATAGCCCCAACTATAGCCATAGTCATTTGCTTCTTTTTCAAGATTTCTCTTGAAATATTGTGACCATTTTTATGGAAAATTTTCCTGTCTTATATATAAATAGTCCCTGACTAAATACATTTTAAATGCTTCAGTGTATGGACCAGGAAGCACAGGTCATCAGCTTTTCCAGTCAGTTAACCACCATGAAACCTACCCTGTGCTTGGGGAATTTGACGCTTCTGTATCCTTTCCACATCTGAACTGCGGGTCCCTGTTCCTGACCTTCACGCAAACACTGGCTCTGTCCACAGGCTCCGTCTCTTCATTTTTAATCCACAGTACAGATTATGCTGTTGTCAGACTCTCGTAAGAGAAGTCAACCATCAAGTTTCTCCCACAAAGAGAGAAACTGTCTTTCTACAAAGTGTTTGACAGAAACTTGCTTGAGATATCTAATATTTGAGTGACTCATTTTAAAGACTGATAGATATTTGTTACTCTGGTTTTCCTAACATATGTGTGTATATATATATATGTATTTTTTTTTAATTAGGCCACCAGAAAACAATACACTTGGAATTCGTAGATCACTGTCTGTTTTCAATTTGATTGATTTCTACTCCTCCTGCTTGATTGATTCAGTTCCTTCTACTTACTTTGGGTTAAATTTCTCTTCATTTTTCTAGCTTCTTAAAATGAAAACCTAGATCATTGATTTTAAATCTTTCTCTTTTTTTATTTTAATACAAGCATGTAGTGTTATAAAGTGTTTTCTAAGCATAGCTAGAGGTACATCACACAGATTTTGATATTTTTTCTTTTTCTTTTTATTCTGACCTAAGTATTTTCATATTTTTCATCTTATTTATCTTTTGACCCATAAGATATTTAGAAGTGTATTGTTTATCCTGAAAAAGAAAAAAAAAGAAATATGTTGTTTAATTCATAAATGTATCAGAATTTTCTAGATTTCTTAGTGCCGTTGGTTTATAATGAAGTCTATAATGATCAGAGAACGTATTCTGTACAAACTCATTTTTTTAATTACTGAGACTTGACATTATATTACTGCATATTGCCTGTTTTGGTGGAAATTACTTTTGTGCTTGAAAAGAGTGTGTATTCTGCAGTTATTAGAGGTAGCATTTTATAAATCTCAATGCTGCTGTACAAAACATCTGTAAATTTAATGTTTTCTGTCTAGCTTTTTATCTATAAATTACTGATAGATAGGGTTAGAATCTCCGGTGGTGACTATATTTTTCTAGTTATACTATATTTTTCAGGGCACTTGGGTGGCTCAGTCAGTTAAGCGTCCGACTTCAGCTCAGGTCATGATCTCATAGTTTGTGGGTTCAAGCCCTGCATTAGGCTCTGTGCTGACAGCTAGCTCAGAGCCTGGAGCCTGTTTCGGATTCTGTGTCTCCCCCTCTCCCTGACCCTCCCCTACTCACGCTTTGTCTCTCTCTCTCTCTTCCTCTGTCTCTCAGAAATAAAGAAAACATTAAATTTTTTAATTATACTATATTTTTCTAATTTTTCCACTATTATTTTCATCTGGTTTTGCATTATGTATTTTGAAGTTCTATTGGAGCTTCATACACATTGTGATGGTTATATCTTTCTAATCAATTGATCCTTCTATCTCTATGAAATGTCCTTTTTTATCACTGATAATCCCTTATCTTAATGTGGCCCTTGTTTGATAGTAAAATAGCCATATTTATTTCTTGATACTTATATCAACATGGTTTATTTTCTCTTTCCTTTCACCTTGTCTGTCTGTATCTTTATATTTTAAGGTTATCTCTCTTAGGCAGCATATAGTTGAGTCTAACAAACTCTTCTTTCTAGTTGGAGTATATATCCAACTTATTCATATTTTCGTATTTTTATTGTTGTTCTTTACTGAAGTGTCCCATTTCTTTTACTGATCCTTTCCATCTTTTCCTTAATTACTTGAATATATTTACAGCAGCTGCTTTCAAGCCTCTCAGATATTTCATTACCCAGGTCATCTGGGGGTCTCTTTCTGTGGACTAACTTTTATCTTCCTTGTGAGCCACAATTTTTGATTGTTTGTTGGACTTTATACAGACTCTAGATACTCTTATCTTTCTATTAAGTGTGTTAATTTTTGTTTTACCTGACTACAGGACATAAAAATCTATGTCAAAAGGGATCTCTTCATATCCTTCACTTTTTGCCCACTTTTGGTCACTCTCTAGTGCCTTCAAATATTTGATTTTCATATTATACCAACAGATTATAATTGCTATCTACGGGAAGTTTTGCTGCCATTACCAGAGACAAAACTAGTTTCCATTATGTATTTAGGCTTTTCTGTGAAATTGTAATAGAGTTTTATAAATTTTACATAGCTTCTTATTATATATGGTGGTACAAACTCATTGTAGATCATATGAAAGTATAAACCAAAGAGGGACATCTGGGTGACTCACTTGGTTAATTGAATGACTTTGGCTTAGGTCATGATCTCACAGTTCATGGGTTTGGGCCCCACATCAGGTTGTTTGCTGACAGTGCAGAGCCCGCTTGAGTTTCTCTTTCTCTCCCTCTCTCCCAACTTGTGCTCTCACTCTCTTTCAAAATTAACTTAAAAAAAAAGTATAAACCAGAGAGTATAATAAAAATAAATATTTAATCTAATGTTTTATATACATACACCACACACACATATTATTTACAAATTATGTACAATACTGGATATATTATTCTCAATTTTGCTCTGTTGTAATTTAAACTCACCTATTTTGGGGGGCTCCTGGGTGGCTCAGTTGGTTAACCATTGACTTCAGCTCAGGTCATGATCTCATGGTTTGTGAGTTTGAGCCCCACATTGGTCTCTTTGGTGACAGCTCAGAGCCTGGAGCCTGCTTCAGATTCTGTGTCTCCCTCTCTGTCTGCAACTTCCCTGCTTGTGCTCTGTCTACATCACTCAAAAATAAATAAAAATTAAAAAAATTTAAACTCACCTATCTTTATGTCATTAGTTTTGAAAAGTATGATTTTTTAATTATGTAATGTTTAGTATATGAATATGTGATATTTCCTTTTTATTTTTATGTAATTTTATATGATTTCCAAATTGTTTTGTTCTAAAAATGCAATGATAAAAGTTTTTTGTAGATATTTTGCATCTATTTATTTCTTCATTATTTATTATTAGCAATGGAATTATAGGTTCAGGAGCGCCTGGGTGGCTCAGCCGGTTAAGCGTCCGACTTCGGCTCAGGTCATGATCTCATGGTTCGTGGGTTTGAGCCCCACATCGGGCTCTGTGCTGCCGGCCAGCTCACAGCCTGGAGCCTGCTTCAGATTCTGTGTCTCCCTCTCTCTCTGACCCTCCCCTGCTTACGCTGTCTCTCCCTCAGAAATAAATAAAAAACATTAAAAAAAAAAAAAGGAATTATAGGTTCAAAATATTTAAACCTTTACAGTTTATTGATAAACATTAGGCCAGGCTGTTTTAAAGAAGTAAGCATAGATATAGTAAGATTCATAGACATTAAACAGCCGTAAAATATAAGAGACACAGAAAACATGAATTTAGTGAGAGATCTTTTTCTTGGTATATGTTTCTTTGGCTCCTAACCCATTTTTCAAATTTAATTTTCTTTTTTTTTAAGTAATATATTTACATAAACCAAAAATTTTACTTGTACTTGGATAACAAGGCTCTCTTGTCTTACTCTTCTATATATCTCATTGCCTGTCCGTAGATGCAGCTAATTTAAAATCTTTTCTGGTATTACCACCATATTATACATAACAGCTTTCTACTATACTTTCTTGTTTTTGTTTCTGTATTAAATTATTATGCCTATATTTATTGCTGACAACTCATTCAAAATACGTAGCATGAAAACTTTTCATATAACTTTTTCTCTTTTTGGAGTTAATATTGGCCTCTTTTTATGTTTCTTGGCCTTGTTTTTTTATACACCTAAAATGAGTTCACATCTGTGACTGTTTCTTCTTTGACGATGTCTTCCTGCAGCTCTTCTCTTGCCCCAGTCTGACCTGTTGTCCCTTGTTTTTGCTGCTTAGCTATTGTCCTGTGTCTGCCTTTCAAAGTCATCTTGGGACTTCTCTTTGCCACTTCCTAGTGTTGGATTTACTGCTTCCTGGAATCAACTGTATCTGTGTTTGTTTGTTTATGGGTGTACATTCTCTAGAGGCTTCCTGGGAATATTTGAGAATCTATACATTAACTTTTGCTGGGTAACAGTCCACCCCAAAACTTAGTGGCTTAAAACAATTGTTTGTTCAGCTCTATGGAGTCAGCTGTTTTAGGTCTTTAGATCTACCAGCTTCAGGGCTGGAGAGACTAGAATGGCCTCACTTCCATATATGGGACTTCAGCTGGGATGGCTGATACGACTGAGGCCTCATTCCATGTGTGTGGTCTCTCATCTTTGGAGGCTAGCTGTGTTTTCTTCCTGGTGATCTCTGGGTTTACAGTGGCATGAGAAGGCAAGCCCCAGTGCACATCTACTTTTGAACCTCTGCTATTGTGTCATGTTTGCTCCTGTCTCAAAATTCAAAGCAAGTCACATGACCAAACCCAGATTCAAGGGGTGGGAAAGAGATACCACATCTTGATTGGAGAAACTGCAAAATATTGTAATCATTTTTCTAAGGCTACCCACCTTGCATATTTATTTATTTTAAAATTTTTAACATTTATTTATTTTGAAAGACAGAGAAAGACAGAGCATGAGTGGGGGAGGAGCAGAGAGAGAAGAAGACACAGAATATGAAGCAGGCTTTGACAGCACAGAGCCTGATGTGGAGCTCAAACTCACGAGCCATGAGATCATGACCTGAGCCAAAGTCAGACGCTCAAACAACTGAGCCACCCAGGTGCCCCAGTCATTTCTTTTTTTATAACACTTTGCCAAATGCAACCAACAGTAATCAGTATACACACCTATGTTTCCACTGTTTAATGTTTAGAGCTTCCCTAACGCTCATTGCTTAACATGGTCAGTCAGCACTGTAAGTCAAAAGAGGCAACAGCAGTATTAAATAGTGTGCCACTTACTGATTTTTCCAGCTTCTACCAGACTACTCATATTTTTAGTTGAGTTCTGTTTTGCTTTTTGCTTTGTCTTTAATAATAGTCACCAACTTCTTATATCAATTCTCAGTATTGATCAGGAAAGATCAGGCTATCCTCTAGTAATGGTTTCTAAATCTCAGTGACTTACAACTACCAATGCTTATTTCTTACTCACATAACTTCACTGAGGCTCTGTGACTCTCCAGGATAGTTCACCTCTACAAAGTAACAAAGGGCTTCAGTTCATTTCCATCCTTTGGCTCCACCATCTCAACCAAAGACCTCTGTGGTCTCCTTACAGTGGAAGAGAAAGCTGGAGGGACATACTACCTGTTAAATAAATGTCTTGGCCTCAAACTGATTCATGTTTTCTGTATTAATGGTGAGAATTACATTTATGTCCCTTCCAAGTTACAATAGGTCTGAGAAATGTGAGACATCCCATGGATAGTTGGTAAGAAGTCAGTGTCTCCCGCAAATGTTATTAAAATGCTAAAAAGTATCCAGAGTGCTGGATCTACATTATGCTTTCTGATAGACTAAGTAACAATTCAAGTATGTTTTAAACAGTAAATCATATTTAAAATTGAAGACGACAAGGGATAATAAGGTGCAAGGTAGGGAATTAGTAGACATATTGTATAATCATGAAAGTTCTTGCCCAAGTCTAGGAAAGGGTGTAACCTCAAAGTCTTTTAAAAACTTACCTTAAATAAAAACAGGAATTTAGGAAATAATAAGTAACACCAAGTTGGAAAGAGTATAAGGTTTATGAATAGAATTGTGAGAAATATTTTTCGATTGGTAGAAAAGAACAGATGACAGAGACTATAAAACTGAACAATTCAAACTAATTCTTGTAGCATTGGTTCAAACCTTTTAAAAAAGAATTCATATCAAGAATAGACATCTGGGGGCACCTGGGTGGCTCAGTCTGTTGAGCATCTGACTTCAGCTCAGGTCATGATCTCACAGTTTATGAGTTTGAGCCCTGCATCAGGCTGTCTGCTGTCAGAGCAGAGCCTGCTTCGGATCCTCTGCCTCTTTCTCTCTCTGCCCCTCCCCTGCTTAGCTCTTTCTTCCTCTCTCTCTCAAAATAAATAAACATTAAAAAGAAAAGAATGGACATCTGGAAGTTAGGTTCAAGATTATCAGAGATTAAATTGATAATCTTGGTCATCAAAATAAGGAGATTCTTTGGACACCTAGGCCAAAAAGTATCGATGCTTATTCAAGGAGAAAACAGAGGCAGTAGTTTGGTGTGTGGCTCTTGTTACATTGATTTCATTCAGATCCTGGGTTTAACCTCTACTGGTCATTTAACCTCCTTTCCTATAAACATGTAAATAAAAATAATATTAATCTTCTATGAGTTTTATATGTAAAATAATGTACACATAGTACCTGGTATCTGACTTCTCAATAAATTATTAATAGCCTTTGAAGAAATTCAGTGGAAAGTGGTAAGAAAATGGTGATCTTGGTCAATTGGCTAGCAAGGTATTTATCACACTGTTATTCTAAGAGGAGAAATTACTCCTTTGTTGAGTTCTAATATTTTTCTTTGAGTCCTTTTATTGCATTTCATTACACATTATTTTTACTCTCTTGGCTTTTTTTGTTTAGACATTTTTAACCAGATATGAGTTTAGTTTTGATTTTGTCCTACAATAATTTTATAATTATTTCCCTCAGCCTTTGGGTATTAGAAATTTGGTAATGTAAGTTGAAGCAGGGCATAAGGAACTGAGGTTACATTGAGAATGAAGCATATAGGTTTGAGGCTCTAGCTGGGGTCACTTAGTTATGCCTTTTTGGACATAATGACAATGGGCTTGAAAAAGTAGAAAGTCACCTGGTCATTAAATAATGCTGCTTCCACTACCTTCATAGTATTATAATATCTTCATTACTTGTTTTACAATTTGTAAACAGCTTAATATTAATTTAAGTGTGACCCATTAGAATGTCACTGACTTCCATCTAATATTAAAATATCTTGCCATTCAAGGATAAATCTTAGAAAGAGCAGGCATGTAAAATAGGACAAATTTAAGGAAAGCAAAATAAAATCACAAATGACATCTAGTGAAAAAACCTTGAAAGGGAATTGTCTTTAATTAGTTCACAGTTGGAGATTGTTCATACTGCTTATTTTAGTTAAGTCTTTCATTTGGGGAGAAACAAGCTATTTAACTTTCAGGATGCTTGCGGGTACTCAGGGAGCAACTTGAATCCCCTATCTTATTGAATAAAATGCTATCCTCTATATAGTGTAACTTTGGTAGGAAAAAAATATGATCTATAAAGTGTGACAGTCTACTGGAGTTTGTTACACATCAGCAAGAAGAGAAAAACAAAGGTAATTTAAAACTTTATACTCCTAGCATGGGTATTGTGTATGAGTCACTGGTATTTATGTTAGTTAATGAAATTACCTCAGGAACTGTTTTAAGTGGACATCCTTTCCACTGGACTTAATACAAGACCTAGTGTATACCTTTGGGAAAAGAACATAAGGCTTTTCTTTGTAAAGAACATAAAGAATAAGAGAAAACCTGATAAATAGGTTAAGTTCTTCAGTTTTATAAAATTCATGAACAAATAGGGCACGTTCAGAAAATAATGAAACTTTCACAATATTCCATAAATCTGCTACTTTGCTAAAACCTGGTCTTGTAATACGCTTATAATCATCACCTCTTCTTTAGTTCATGGAAGGCTTACTCACTTCAGGCATCTCCATATAATAATATTGGGGAGCACTTTGTACCTAGAGTTATGCGAACATGGAATTTTACCAGAGTTGACTGAAGCATGTCTGAAACTGCACTATGAGTGATAGCTCTATACATTTTTCATGATTTTTTTAGCCAGTGTCCATTTATAATAAAATACATGGAGGCGGCATAGAATATTTAGTGAGTACATTTATAAACATCCATTTCCTTCTGACTCAGGATATGGTGAGAACATGTAGCCAAAGATAACCAGGGTCTTTGGCCCTAATTTACTTTCTTCTCCTTCTAGGTCCTGTGATGCTTCTGTTTGTGTGTTCAAGACAAATCTTGTTTTATACTCTTTATGAAAAGACACTTTCTGTTTCAGGGTCTCAAACTTGTATTTATCCTTATTCTCAAAATTCAGTTAAAACATATTGTGATGGCTGTTTTGCACAGTAATCTTTGTACTGTGCTAACTGCCTGCTTTGCTTCTTAACTGGGACAAAGGTTTCTGTGTTCCTATGTGATCCTTTGACAGCTCTGCTTCCCCTTCTCTGGTCTCATACTGTGTCTTTTCCCTTGTGGTACATTTTCTGTAAGCTGTGAAAAAAATATGGTGGTATTTTAATAGAGAGAATAACTTCCTTGCTAGTTTTAAGCAGTAAATGTATTACACCTTTGTTCAAAACTTGGATACCTTGATATTTCATTTGTAACACCCTCTAACACTTCAACCAGCTCAGGGAAGAAGGGGAAAGGAAGGTCTCCTGTTTAGATATTTTGTTTTCACCATTTTGAGAGGGTTATGTTTGCAAAAATTAAAATAAGTGATTAAATCTCTAACTGTCCATGTAAATGTTTAATGTCATTCTGCTAGCCCAATACCCAGTCTTGAAATATCTGTTTGAACTGTCCATTACCTACTTCTATCATTCAATCATCAAACTTTTTTTTTCCTAATAAATCATGAGGTTGCCCCTTCCTTTATATTTCCTTACCACTGCCATTCAGGTTCTAACAACCCTTCTCTTAGCTGAGCTTCTGAACTCTAGGCTTGTGCTTTCCACCACTCCTTTTCTACATAAAACCTCAGGTTATCCTTCACATTTCCTTATTTTATTCGCAATACTCTTGTTCAAAATCCTGCAGTGGCATATGATTTCCTGTAAAGAAGTATTAATACCTTTTAATGCTACAGAGGGGCTGTCCATATTCCAGCACAGAGCTTCTCGAGCTTAGAACTATTGACATTTGGACTGGATAATCTTTTGTTGTGTGAGGTTGTCCTGTGCATTGTAGGCCTCTCCCCATTAGATAACAGGTACATCCCTGCAGTGGTGACCACCAAAATGTCTCCAGACATTCTCAAACATCCCAAGGGATGGGGCCGGGAGGTCATAAGAATGAGGGGAGACATAAGGATGAGGAACAGTATTTTACATCCACTTAAATTTTTTCGTATTAGTTAGAATTATGTTCTAGCTGTAGCCAAACACCTGAATAACTGTAGCTTAAAGAAATGGAAAATTATTTGTTTATGTATTTAAAGGAATCTGTAGGTGAGCAGTTTCTGTAATTGGTACAGTAGCTTAATTACGTTAGGACTCTTCTCTCTGAGATTCTCTTGGCCTTGCCCGCATGATTACAGTACAGCTGGTACAAATTCAGCTATCACATCCTCCCTCAAACAAAAAGAAGTGAATTGGGGAATTAGGTAAGGGACATACTCATGAAATTTACATTTACAACTCATTGACCAGAATAATGTCTTATGATCTACGTTAATTCCAAGGGAACCGGAGTCTATAGTCCAGGAAAAGGAGGAGAGGATTGGAAACAGATATGGCAAGAGTCTAACTTCACGTGCTCTAGCTTCACATCTTCACCAGATGAACTTTCCACTGTGTTTTATTTGGAATAAATGATTCTAGAAGCCAAAACAAAATGCCACAACTTTTAAACCTATGAATGTTTATTTCTCGCTCTGAACGTCCAATGCTGATATCCTTGATTAATGAGTAGCCATGATTAATGTGTGATCTTTCAGAGACCCAGGCAGCTTTTAGCTTATGGCTTTGCCATTCCCAATGTCCTGGTTCCGCCTGCCAGCCCTCGGCCTCTGACCTGGTGGATGGAAGAAGAAAGGGAGGGTAAAGGATTTTGCAGGTGTTTTGGCCGAGGTCAGGAATTGACTTATGCCATTTCCAGTGACATCTTAATGGCCAGAACATGCCTAAAATAATAGCTAATTGCAGGTAGCCTGTCTCTATCACTTGCCCCAAAGAAAATCCCATTTTCCATGTCTGCCCATCTGTGTGCTTTCACATCTTTCCATCACTCTTACCTTTCTCTTTTCTGGAGTGTCCTGCCTTTGTTTTCTTGTCTCTGAAAATCATAACTCTTCCGCATGTCCTACTGACATCTTCTTTGACTGTAACATTTCAAAGCAACCACTCCTTTCTTTGAAAACTGGTACAATGTTGTGGTTGAAAGAGGAGCTGTGGGGTCAGACAAAAGTGGGTTTGAATAACAGAACTCACTAGTTTTGTAAACTTACCCATTATTTAACTTCCATGATTCTTAGATCTCAGGTTTCAAACTGGGGAAATATTAAGGTAGAAATTAAATGAAATAATTTCCTGAACATAGCACTTGACACATAATAAATAACAAAATAAAGATTGTTTTTATAATTTTATCTTCCAGATTAGTTACTGTTTATGCTACTTATTGGGTACCTGGCTGCATACCATGTTTTTCTTTTGTGCTTAATTCACTATTTCCCTCAGCCACTAAAGCAGAGCACCTTCAGTCAGTATGTATCTCACTGGTATTCTTAGAGGAGGCAGAGAGGCAAGGAAAGCTGAGGTTTCTTTGTTACCTTGTCTCTGAGTGCAGGCCAGTGGCCTGCTGGGAGCCATTCCACTGATTCCTATGCCTCAAGAGGCCAGGTGGCCCTTCCCTAACTCAAAAATTGAAAAACCCTAAAGTGATAATATCTACACATTTAATATCTGTTGATTCAAATAAAACCCACAAAGGGACCCAGGTATTTACAATATATGCATTTTGAGGAAATTCGCATCTTCTGAATCACAACTGGTGTCCACTGGTACATTTCATTCATCAAAGCACCTCTCCTCTCCTGCTGCTCCAGATCCTGTTTTCGCTGGTGCCTGCCTCTGTAATCAGTTCTCCACAGAGCTGTGATCTTTTTCAAAATGTAAATCAGGTCATGCCCTTGCTTAAAACCTCTAATGGCTCCTGTGACCCTCAAAATAAAACCTAAATGCATTGCCCAGGCATGTAAAGTCACATGTGACCGTTTCCTACATCTCTGATTGTATCCCCTGTCGCTCTGCAACTCAGCTTGCCTGGCTGCATTGGCCTTCTGTCCATGTCTTGAAATTTCCAATCTCCTAGTTGTCTTAATGGTCTTGGACCTCCTGTTTCTCCCTGCCATAGTCACTCCTGCTTCTCATGTTTACATGATTTCACCCTGTCTCACCATTCAGGTATCAGTTTAAATGACACTCGTCTGAAAAACTTGCCTGATAATCTTATTCAAAGAACACTTGGCCAAAACAAAACAAAACAGCAAATCAAACAAAAGAAAACAGAAAATCAAAGAGGGCTTGGCCTTGGTAGAGTCTTAGCTTTCAAGCCCCCCAGTTCTATACAAAGAGTAGACTGAAATACGTAACATGTACTCAGGGTTGAGGCTTTCTTGACACTGTAGGCTCCCCACTGCCACCTTTCTACAAACAGAGGCATGAATATGGATAACCAAATAAGTATATAGGCAGAAGCCTCACTGGAAATTCTCTTACATGAAAAATCTGGTTTTGGACTTTGAACATATAATTTGTGCTTAAATTTATATATGCCACCAGCCTTCATGGCTGGAAGATATTGTTTTCTTAACATGAATCTATTGAAGATTATGTAGAATTCTCTTTGCCTCCACAGGGCAGTTCAGAGAGAGGGTACCTCAGAAGTTTGCAGTAGGATAGTATTTGTGGAAGAGCACTTGGCCATGTAGGGAGAGATGTGGCAAATGCAGTAGTCTTAATAGATAACACAAGACCTTGTTTTTAATGCTAAGAATAGACTTAGATAACTGTAATTCTAGAGGCATCTAATCTAGGTTTTTAGAGGAGACCAAACACAGTGTTTTTTCTTGGCCTTATAAAATTCTATAACATAGAAATTATAAGTCTCGGGATATGAGTTTTATCTCTGTTTATATCCCCTGTTGAATTCCATTAAATAAATGAATAGAAAGAAGATAGAAAATACTGTATGATGAGTTTGGATCTTTGCTTAAACAATTTTCCATTTTGCAGATGGTTAATTAAAAGCAGTTAATTTGCATGGTTTTTGAGGTTCATAAATAAGTCAAAAAATTGATTTTTATTCTTTCATGCAACCTTACAAATTTCATCTACAAATATTTACTGATTCCTTTTTTATATTCTTGTTGCTCTATTAAAATACAGTAATTTGAAACTTTTTATTTTAAGATGTTATTAAATACTAAAATCATTAATCATGATTAATACCAATTTTCATAAAACCTCAGAGTTAAAATTTCTGTTTATGAATACCATATAAGTTCCAAAAAATATTCTGCAGAATTCTGTTTTCTTAGACTCATATATATCTGTGAGACTCATATATATCTACCTAGTGGAGGAGTTGCATTTTTATGTAATTTTTTCAAGTTTTATTTATTTATGGAGTCTCTATAGCTCACATGGGCTCGAGCTCACAACCTTCAATTCAAGAGTCACGTGTTTTTCCAACTGAGTCGGGCAGGCACCCCATATTTTTATGTAATTTCAATAATATTTTTAAAATAATTGAAGAAAAGTTACAATGTATTGTTATTATAATTACATTACTTTACATTTGCCATATATATATACATATATAGCAAGTATACATTATATGAAATCATGAGAAAACAATTTATAAAAATATATGAGTTTCTGAATATTAAATATAAAATTTTTGTTTCATCAAAAAAATGGTGATACATATTTTTCTAAAACACTAACTTTCATATATATAGTTGATCGCAGATACTGGCTATAGAGAGATAAAGCCTTTCCTCCAGAATCTTGTGATTTAAAAAAATTTTATTAATATTTTAATTGATGTATAGTTGCTACACAATGTTACATTAGTTTCAAGTGTACAACAGAGTGATTTGACAACTCTGTATATTATGATGTGCTCACCACAACTAGGGTAGTTACCATCTGTCACCATACAATGCTGTTACAGTACCACTGATTATATTCCCTATGCTGTACCTATTATCACCATGACTTCCAGAACGGGAAGCTTATCCCAGGCTGGAAGCCAGAGTCCTGTAACTTTGAGTAAATGAGTGATAAGTAAGCAAATCAGGTGAATCTATATAAATCTTCTGGAAAAGTTTGCATAAAATATGCTATTTTTGATTGACATATTTTCTGTACATTTGGTGTTCAAATGAAAAGAAGTTAGTTGAGTGGAGACTAATCTGTGTGACTTCTTCAAAGCTTTGGTTTTCTTTCAATATAATATCTAAATACTGAATGTTTTATCATATATATATTACACACATATATTTAGATGTACAAACATATACATGTATATTTGTGTGTCTACATATATATATATGAATTCAGTAAGTTGCCTTTGGGTTTTCTTATGTTGCTTTACTGCTAGTATGGTAAGGATACCTCTGTCAAACTTTTTATCTAATTATCCTTATTCTTATTAAGTATAAAATCAATTCTTGAGTCTTGCAATGCAGAGAAAATATAAGTACCATTTTATTTTGCAGAACAGGCAAGGGGTTCTTTATTTTCTCATGTTGGTAGAGATAAACATCAATAAGTAGTCGACACCCAAAGAAATGAGTAAATGATCTTCAGCAATGGGGTATCTCCTGGAAGTAGAATGTTAGCATAGCAAATATTCATATAGCAAGATTTTACATTTATCAACAATATTTGGTTGATATGAATGACAGTACCTTTCCCATAAATTTCGCCCATGTGAATTCATGTGAGCTGGGTATTATTATTTTCAAATTATAGATGTGTAACTTCAAATACCTTGAGATTAAGTGACTTGTACAAAAAAGCAAATGGCTAAACAGTAGTATCTAAGTGTACACCCTGTCCACTTTCCATTATTCTGTTGAATTACTGAGCTGTTCAGTTGTACCCTTTTGTGGGGGAAAGGGCCTTGGAGTGAAATGCTGCGGACCTAGCTTCCACTAATTGCCCGTGTGATTGTGACTCCCAAGTCTTACACCTCCTATTTGGCCAGTAGCTACATCTATGATAACATTCTTAATTTAGCTTATGTATAAACAGGGATGCAGAAACTAAATCCACCTGATTTGCTATGGAAATTGGTTGTCTAAAGTAGAAACCACATATCCATTGAGAAGGAAGTCTAGTAAATTAGTTGATGCCTGGAAATAATTGCTTTTCCAGATGGGCTTATAATGGATTTATGAAGTATAAATAGAACATAAAACAAAGTTACCTAGTTAAAAGATGGAAAGGTTTTGAATCTTTGTATACATAGAACAAACATCAGTTCAAATAGATGAGGTTCTCTTGAAGAAATGAAATTAATAGTAGTAGATGTGAATTACACAAATGCTAAATTAGAAGTTTACATTAGTAGTAATATTAACTCATTTAAGGGTAGTCTTTTTTCTTTTTTCACTTAATTCCTTATAAAATAATTTCTTTTACCTAAGATGGTATTTTATGAAATGAGTTGAAATTATAAAATCCTAATATATTATTTCCAATAAAATTATATTTGCATATGAAAATTATATTGCATAATAGATGCTCAATGAATGTTTCCAAATGAACTGAATGAGTTAATGAAATCTATTCTAGTGAGATATTAACACTTTAATATATTTCAACATTTTTTTAATAGCAGATAGATATTTCAAACTTCAACATTGATCTTCTCTCTCTCCATCTCTCTGGCTCTTTCTCTCAATTCTCTAACTCTCTAATTGAGATCAGCCTCACATGAACCTTTTACTCCTATGCCATATTTGTGCCTAGAATAGGGAATATAGTAAATGGTATTGTAATAGTGTTGTATGGTGACAGATGGTACTACACTTGAGTGTAGTGAGCATAGCTTAATGTATAGAGTTGTCAAATCACTATGTTGTGCACCTGAAACTTACGTAACATTGTATATCAACTATACTCAAAATAAAAAAATGATCCCCATGAGGGGCACTGGGCTGGCTCAGTAGGTGGAACGTCCAACTCTTGATCCCAGGATCATGATTTCAAGCCCCACGTTGGGTGTAGAGCCCACTTTAACTTTAAAAAATGAGCCCCATGCAAAAGTGCATTATTTAAATTATGTCTCTTAACTTATATAAGGTTAGAGATATTACCTTTGCTCACTGCTTTGGCCTCAATGCCTAAAAGATAGTTTGACTCATAACAAGTGCTCAAGAAATATGTATTAAATGAATGAATAAATACATGTATAGTTTTTTATACATTGATCAAATGTCTTCATTTGCTTCTTGAACTCTTCTATAATAATTTATATGAAATGGACTATAAAATTCTTTACTAATATGTCTTCAAGTTTATTGAGAATACTTTTAGAAAACTAGGATAGCACTAAGGTAAAAATATAAATGAAATTTTACTGAACATGAAAATTTTTAAATGAATTAAACATATCTTGCTTCTAAAATGAGGTATTCTTTCTTTTAATAATTAATTCAGTGATCCCAAGCCTCAATCCTGTAAGCCATACATATATTATTATTCTGTCCTGAGTTCCCTCTTTCTCTATTGCTAAGTCTCTTACTATCA
>NW_027528357.1:6161595-6199117 GCF_008692635.1 Crocuta crocuta
CAGGTTATTATTCATGCAAAGGGATCAACTCTAGATATTCTCACCCTTCAGAGAAGCACAAATCTGATTGGTCCCTTAAAGAGCTTTCCCATGCTTCTGCTGCCATACAGTGTTATTATAGGAAATTAGTACCCCTGAAGTCAGAGGTAGACATATTCTGCCTCTGTATCGATCAAGACAGTCACCATTACTCCTGGTCAGATGATCTATCTGTTAGTCATGTAGTAGTTTGCCTAGTTGTATGGGGGGAAAGGGACAATATTAAGCCCAGCAACTTTTTCCACACCCTAGTACATGAGTGTGACCTGTTATTCAATTCTCTGGTTTCTCAGCTCTTTCAGTTTAAGCTCTACACAGTCATGCCCACTCTGCCTCCTCAGTCTCAGGGAGGCTGGTCAGATACCTTAAGCTTCATCTTTATCTTGACAGCCAAGAATCAGATTTTCTCCTTTTTCACAGTGAGTTTTCTGAATGTGTATAGGTCTTACTTGCTAGATTTTTTGTAGATCATTTTACAAACTGATAAATGAATTCTGAAAAGACCTTTCAACTTTTCTATGAAATTGGCAACTAAAATCAATTGCATTTGATCACAGATCCATCTCTATAGATAAGAGTCAAGGTCTTTTACCAGAAGAGGAGTGTGGGAAAGCTAGCAGGGCAAACCAAGAACCAATCTATCACAGAGTAAATGTTATCAGTTCCCTGCTCTTCCTCCTAGTAAGCTAGATGAAATCTTCAAATATTGTCAAAACTTGGCAAGTTCAAAAAATAAATCATGCAAAGTTCAAAACTGGCTCATTTAATAGCATTGATGAGATTGCCCAAATAATCAAAGACATATACACATCCAAAAAGATAACATATATCTGAAAGAGGAAAGGGTTCCCATTAAATAGGTTAGGCCATATATAGATGCTTATTATTTCATGATTTTTCTTTTTTTCTTGGATTGCATTTACTTCTGTGCAGTTCTGGGGTGAAGTTATTTTTACAACAAAATCTGGCATTTTTTTTTTAAACATCTGTTAGATTAGACCGATCTTTGATATGTTTTTCCATGATGTTTAAAAGTAAGTTTTTAACTTAAGTTTTTATGTTTTACTCTAAAATGAGAAGACAGTAGTTTATGTATGCCATGCAATTGGTCCTACTAAGCTTTACATATTTCTTTACCAACACCTTCACCACTCCATTTTTTAATGAAAATTAAAGTTTGAAATTTAACATTACACATGTAAGTTGCCCTATCCAGGCTTTTGTTACCGCAATAAATCTAAGAGACTCTTCTTCATTACTAGTGACAAAATTAATCAGTATTTTAAATATTGTGCCCTTTCAGGCACCTGGGTGGGTCGGTTGGATAGGCATCTAACTTCAGGTCAGGTCATGATCTCGTAGTTTGTGTGTTTGAACCCCACATCGGGCTCTGTACTGACAGCTCAGAGCCTGGATCCTGCTTCGGATTCTCTCTCTCTCCCCCTCTCCCTCTCCCTCTCTCCCCCTCTCCCCCTCTACCACTCATACTCTGCCTTTCTCTCTCTCTCTCAAAAATGAACATTAAATACATAAGTAAATATTGTGCCCTTCATCCTAGCTTCAATTTATATTTTTACATTATTTTGATAAAAATTATCGCACACTATTCAGCATATTAATTTAAGGGAAACTAAATATATAATATACATATAATATAAATACATAATTTACATAATATATAAATATTCCAGTGATAAAAAATGTATTTTAAATTCATTTTTTCCTGAAGTAGCTTACCATTTTTTTAATATTCCATTTTAATGGAATAACAATTTAGTTTTAGGTCTTACAAAATACTCCATTAGAACTCTACAAATTGTGAACTGTAGAAATGTATATCTTTTGTTTATTTTTTAAAATAAGCACTTGGCTCTTTGGCTTTGCACCAAGATTTCATTAGTCTGCCCATGCTTATGTCTACCTTCTTGCTAAAGAGAGAAGCAAGTGTGCAAATTCAGTGTTTCACACGCATGCTCTATTAGCAAGTTTTTATACTGTTCATTAGCTGAGCTAGAGCATCTGACATTTATTAGCTGCTTAATAAATATTAGAAGTAGGGAAGAAGAGAAAAAGGAATAAGAGAATGAAAAAAGGGAGGAAAAAAGGGGAGGCGTGGGGAAGAAAATGGGATGTTTTGATTGTTTCATAATACAGTGTTCAAAAACACGATTCTTATTTTGAAGTCAGTAGCCATTTTCTTAAACTCAGCTGTGAAAATGTAACCTTTATATGTGGATAGAATACATTATGTGTTTCAGTAACTAGTAGCTAATGTTTTGTGGCTATCATTAATACTTCTCAATTGCATTAAAATTTTCTGATCATTATTAGAAAATTTCTGAAAACATTTTCAGATAATTAAGCATGCAGGCTTGTAATCACTGTGTTATAAACTGCCAGTTTTATGTAGACACATGTTGATATGGGCCTGAGATCTGGGCAGATAATGGTCACCATCTCATGGTAAACTCTCTTCAATTATGGTAACTCTGTGCTATGAACTTTCGTAAAACATACAAAAGACACTCCCTAAGAGTATTATGAATATTTTTCTAAAGCCACAGGTATGTGTAAAATGTAAATAAATTGAAAAAGTAGATTTACATGTTCAAAGACTATTTCTAGAGACCTGAAGTTATAAAATCCTCAGTAAGAACTGTTATTTTTTTAAATGTTTATTTATTTTTGAGAAAGAGAGAGAGTGTGAGCAGGGGAGTGTCGGAGAGGATCTGAAGCAGGCTCCAGGCTGTGTGCTGTCAGCACAGAGCCCAAGGCAGGACTCAAACTCACAGACCATGAGATAATGACCTGACGTGAAGTCAGACGCTTAACTAACTGAGCCACCCAGGTACCCCAGAACTTATCTTTTAGATGCAAACTTCAGTCCATGAGTTTCTAGCATTTTGTACATGTTCTTTAATTTCTTTTTCCTCTTCTTTCACAATTGTGTGAAGAGTTAGTTGACTCAAGTCTAACAAGCACATAATGGAGGCACAATCCTCACCATTTCAGCACATTTAATGATTTTCATCTTGGCCTGCATCATATGAAATGTTCTTCTTTTAGAAGTACACCTCAGTATTTTGAAGCTGTCGATAATAGTTCATTATGTATCTACTTATTTTTTATTCATATATTAATGAATCACTATCTTCTGATCATTATATAGAAAAATTCTCAAAATTTTGAGATAAAGAATGTAGACTTGTAATCACTATTTTCATTTTTGTTATATATTTTTTAATGTTTATTTTTGAGAGAGAGAGAGACAGAGTGAGAGCAGGGGAGGGGCAGGGAGGGAGGGAGGGAAGCAGGCTCCAGGCTCTGAACTGTCAGCACAGAGCTCGACACAAGGCTTGAACTCACGAACGGTGAGACCTTGACCTGAGCCGAAGTCAGATGCTTAACCAACTGAGCCACCCAGGCGCCCCTTTTAATCACTATTTTTAAATTGCCATTCATAAATAAGCACATATTGAAATAGACCATATTCAAAGGAAGCTGTGTACTGTGGCTTCTCAGACTCTGGGATTACGGGTCCAAAGACGGAGAGGCATCTCTAAGCTCACCTAAGCAACCTGGGCAAACTATTAATAGACTCTCCAATCATTAAAATATTTAAAATTTGTAAAACAGTAACAGATACTCACATGCCTATTATAGAAATTGATTTTAATAAGTAAAAGCATATATCACAGTAGGCACTAACAGATAGGTGTATTTCCAATAGTCAGAAAAGTTTCTTTCTTTCCATGAAACATAGAGGGCATTAAAAGGCACACTTAGGCACAATCAGTACATATTTTGTTTTAAACCAGGCTTCATTCTTCAATTAAGACTAGAAATAGAAAAATAATAATAAACTTCATCTAAAATTCTATTAAAAGGTTAATAGTTTTCCATATATTTAATTCTGTGATGACATACAAATTCATTGTATTGTAATTTTAAATATTTTTCTGCTTACTGACCAATTTTCACAGCTGTTTTCAATGACATTTCAACAGTTTGCATGAAATCATATCTAGGCTCTCTCTCTGAATTCCCTATAATAGCAAAACTCCTTTCTTCTCAGTGCTTTTGAAATTTATTCATGTAACTCCCATTAGAGTTAATTGGAGTTACTAACATAAATTCCACTTGCTCCAAATGGAGAATAGGTTTCTTTAATGTTGTTTTTATTTTTTAATAAGGTTAGACTCAAAATAGAATCTTGTATACAATTGTCTCTTTTGCTTTGGGAAATTAAAATGCCTTTAACAACTTTTAGGGTTAGAGAATTTAAATCTGTTGCAAACTTTTCTTATTTTAATTCTGCTACATTACTACATCATCATTACAAATTACAATTGGTAATGAAAGAAATAGGACAGTAACATAAAAGCATTTTTCCAGCAAGCCACCACTGTTTACATACTATTTGTACTTTTATTTGTGGAATTACTCTGTTAATGGGATATTATTAACACTATTTAGAAAAATTGTGTTTGTTGTTCATAACAATAAAGAGAAAGAAATAGATATATTTATTGAGAGGAAAGTATAGTTTTTAAACTGAAAGAAAAGCTCCCACTTTTTATTTTCATAAATGCTACCTTAAAATAAATAAATTACCAATTTTTTTATTATCTTTTTAGATTTTGTCAATAATAGTCATTTTAACTATTAACAATTTTATATGTGCATATATTGTTGAATATTCCAAATATTGGAAACCAGCTGTTTTTTTTAAATACTTGATACATGTTAATTTACCAAAAGAAAAGATACTTATGAAATAGATGCTTTTCAATAAAAAAAAAAGACTAACAATAAACCAACGAGGTTGCTTTCATCCTTTCCCCAGATTATGAGAAGACATTCCTTTTTCAAATACATTTTAAAAAGTTGTCTGTAGCTCAAACATTTCAAATAGGATGTTTAGCAAATTTAATTTCACTTTAAATGTTCCTCTTTTAGTTTTGACGGTGTTTCCACAGAAAACAGTTTATAATAATTCAATAAAATCATAGTTGCTTTACTCATCTACAAACACATCCCCCAACATTTTTGTAAATGTGTCAGAGACAATTTACACAATTAAAGCATGGATGAAATCCAGGCAGTTAAAATAGTTATTTAAAATATGAGAGCAGAAGCAGTTTAAAAAGGAGAAAAATGTCCTAGTAACATGAATAGAACAAAAAAATATAGCTTTGAATTTTGTCACAACTTTAACCAAAAAGATGAGTGAAGAATTATTATATTATTCTCTTTTGCTCAAAAAGGAAGCAGAGAATGCATCCAGAAATACAAAGAGAAAAAAGTAGTATTTGTTGTGGTTAAAGCAATTCAATGTGGTTTAATATTATATTCTCATTTATAGTTATAGAAACTGAAGCTCAGTGAAGTTAAGTAATTCCTTCAAGTTTATGTAGCTAGTGTACATCTCTCAAGTTCATAATAATTTCTCTAAAACAGTCATCCAATGCAACAAATATTTTCCTCATATAAGAAACATATCATGTGGGTTAATTAGCGTATCATTTAAGATAGAGAACCATGCTTTTAATTATTATTTTGGAAATTATAATTTTAAGGTAATTATATTAGCCTATATTCTAGTCAAAGTTTTACTTCTAATAAAAGCATAACTTTTGTCCTTGAAAGAATAATATCCCCCCTGTAATTTTGAAATTATTGCTTTCATTGCTCTGACTTTTGTAATTATAATAATTTTCTTTAAATAATGATTTTTACCTTTTTAAAAATCTTTTCATAGCTTCAAAACTAACAAGTCTTCAAATATTTTTACATAGAGCTTTCTTTTTCTAGCTAGTCAAGTTATATTTGCAAGAAATTATGTTAATATAATCTAACTGTGCTATATTATAGAAGACTGATTTATTACGGGAGTAAAGTTGAGAGAACCCACAGTAATCAATAGTTTAAATGACCTTTATAACTTTCTCTTGAATATTTTCAGATAGAAAATTAATCATCATGAATTCAATCATTAAAATGCCGTTCAATAAAACACCAATGGAATAATTTAGAAATATGGCTCTCATTAGCTCAGAGCTCCACACTCAACTCTTTACGTAATAGACAGATTTTAATTTCATCTATCAAGGATATAGCATGCTGAAGTGAAAATAAAACAACCTGACTACCGCTGATGCATTCCTCATTCCAGCTAAATCAATGCTGAATAAATATTTAAATGAATTTTGTTTCAAATTTGCTGGCAGCCAGGGCAAAGGAAAATTTTGATGAATTGTATAATTCATTTTTGTCCAATGAAAAGAAGCTAATGATTCATCTATAAATTGGATTGAAAGGAGAACCAAATATTAATCTGCCCAGGGCACCCACATGTCCATTATGAAGCCCCTAAGAGGAAGTTAATATATTTTTTGCAGGTAAAAATTTTCAAAAATGATCCAGCTAAAATGTGTGCATTATTCCCAGTCATGGTTATTAATTAACCTGCTTAGTTTTATTAGTCTTCATTCTTAATATTTTATACAAGGAGAATGTCTGTTGGGACAGAACAATATAGTGGGTAGAAACATGAGCTTTGCAACTAGACACTCCTGGTTTTTGATCCTGAGAATTTGATACTAGGAATTTGATTTACCTCTTTTAGACTCTGTTTTCTCATCTGTAAAATGGGTATAATAATACTACGTATTCATGGATTTTTTTGGTAAGCATTAAATCAAACTATATTTATAATGATTATAATGATTTATAATGTGCAACCTAGCACAGAAGAAGGTTGCAATAAAAAGGTGACCACTTTGTTTTTACTGTTTGCTTAAAACAAAAATCTGAGAGGAACTCCATTTTCATAATACTCTAAGAAAATTAAATATTACAATGGTTAAAAGATAAGAGTATATTCCAACAATCAAAATCTGTTATATTATTAGATATTTTGAATTACTTAATCTCACCAACGTCATCAAAACTATCTTAACTTTTTCTTTATACACCAGTCCTCATTCTTCAATATTAACTGTACATTTTGGTTTACAGCTATCTTAATACTTAAGTCTAAAATGAAATTTAGCTGTGTGATAGAGTTACATATGACACTACCAAGAGAGTATTAAATCTAGAAGCATTTCTCTCTGAGTTGTGAAGTCATATATTTAATCCAGAATTGAAATTCTTTATGGTACTTGCAAATAACTAAAATTTAGAAAAAGGGCATTGCTATAAATTTTGTTATGATTTATGTTATAAACATATTTATAATAGTTTCCTATGAAAATATTCTGTAAAACAGTATAAGGAATGAAGTAATGAGCAGAAATTGGCTAAAATTCCTGAAATTCATGGAGAAAGACTTTAATATTTATTATTTCAAATCAGTTTTGGTTTCACCTTTTAAAATTATAGCAACTACTCATAGGAAAAAATGCATTATAGATCATGTAATGGTATATTTGCAGAAAATCAGCATATAAGTCTATAGGCAAAATTGATAAAATGAAATCCAAATTCTTCACTATTTTATGCTGGGACATTATTATATGGAATTTTTCTAATGGGACCATATCCAAGTTGTAGCATTAACAGATGGGATCCTGTTGGGGTTCCACATTTTTAGTTATTTAGGACTTTAGTAAACAGTGATTTTATCCAGTATGTGATTGGAACAGATGTGATCTTATCAGGGTTCCACTTTTTTTCAAGGGCATAAAATTGCCATGATTTGCTGTACAGTGCTGGAGTTTACTTTTTGTGGTTTTAGAACCAGAGTCCTTTTTAGCCAGAATTTGCCCTTGGGTTCTAAAACATCATAATAGGGAGTTAATGTTTTATTCTCTATTAATCCCATTAAATCCTTTTAATATTAGAGCATGTGTTGCTTTATAGCATTAACTAGTGTCTTGCACTCAACAGTATTTTCACAGTTTATGACACTGCTTAGGGCATTAACAAACAGCTGTTTGAATTAAATGAGCAGTTAAGGACCCTGTTCATTAACTCAAAAGTTTCATGTATTTTTAATTCCTTAAATCTAATGGTATCATCACCCTCCAAGAAATCTATCTTTGATTATAATTTGCTCTGGCCACTATTGGTTATGGGGGAAAGTATTATTGTTTTTGAATATGAGTCATATCAGGGTTGGGTATCTCTAATGAATCTTAACTATCTCATAACGGTTTCATTCTTATGGGATATAAAACTTTAAAAGTTGTTTACGGCAGTTGTGTTAAGATTTTCTCCAATTTTGGTTACTGATGACTTCATTTAGCTAATGTAAAGAGGCAGTTGGAACAGAATTATTTGCATTTGAAATGGCGCAATCAGAGGTTTGTGACTGACTCATTTACAAAAAAAGAAAATTGTATTTGGACAGTGACAAATTATGTGATGCAGTCCCTGGTGCAGAGCGAAATGTTAGTCACTAATTTTTCTCCACAGAGAGAGATCATGGCTTCCAAGGCTTCATTCGACACTTTACCTTTTATTCAATCATGGTCATGTACATCTTAATTCAGTAGTTTGAGGCAAAATAAATAAAAGGGCGATTTTAAATTAAAGTGTCTAGTATTGTAAATAACCAGCATGAGGACAGGATTCTTGATTCAAACCTACTCTGGTGCCCAAGTGATGTCCCACCTAGTTCTGAACCTTCTGTTGAGTAACTGCTCAGTATCTTGGGGAGAATGATTGGATGCTTTCATTAAGAACTTTTTACCCGTTGGGTAAACCTCTCCTAAGTTTCCTAGAAATCATCACATATTTTGACCTTCAAATATTTAAATTTTCTCTTCAGAGCCTGTGGATCTCTGAGTGATGAATTCAATCCACAGGTGTTCGTTAATCAATTAGAAAGCATTAACAGGTTTAAAAGGGAGACATATAATTTTACTATTTTAATAATCATATTTGTTTTTTTTATCACTTCAAATACCACAGATCAACAATTTGAAAGTGTAGACAAGATGCTGTCGTGTATTACCTGAAAGAAATGGGTAAATGAGTAAGAATGGTTTCCAAAGAGAAGTAGAAACCTCTTCTTTCCTGTTCACCAGAAACATTTCTCCCGTGTTAAGTTTGGGGCAGACTTAACGAGTACTGGATTCCAGGCCCGAAGTTTTTTCTACATCAGGCTGAGTTGTTTTGGAATTCATAACTGCCCTATTTTTATCCATGTTGGAAGTTGTAGGGCACCTTTTACAAATGCCCTGTTCCTCCTCCATTTTGCCTCAGGGTATCTCTGTGGGCATCAGTTCCTTTCTTCCAAGTCCTTCATCCAGTGCCTGTGACTGAGGGCAGCTCGGATAACATTTGAAGCAGACAGGATGGTTTGAGGCGTCCTCCCCAACCTTGACTACTAAATTTGTAGACTGCATCAGAGATTTCCTTTTTCTCTCTACTGTGAAAACTGCAAAATAATCAGTTAAAAATCTCAAGCTATTGTAGAGATTTAGTCTTTAAGAATAAAATCTAGAAATGCTTCAGAACTTAACAGCATAGTTTTAACTAAACCAGAATCTCTAGCACTAATTAAAAATTCTGCCATTTGTAGTGTCACTGTGAGAAGGATCTCCACTAGTATTTAAAGAGTCTACAAAAAATCCATATATTCAGAGAAATTAATGTCCAGAAGCATTATTTTTTTAAATAACTGAAAATGAAGATTTCAGCCTGTACCGGTAAAGAAATCTAAAAACAAAACAAAACAAACAACCAAACAAAACAAAAAACTGTATCTATATGCATACATGAAATGTTAAGTATTTAATATATATTAAATATATATATATACTATGTATAGTATATGTATTTATAAATACTACATATAGGNTTTGTTATGTTTTGTTTGTTTTGTTGTCAGTATTCTGAATCCCTGTCAGCACTGTCTGGACTCCCATCTCTACATCTACCATAGAAACCAAACCACCATCATAATTTACTTACATTAGCCTCCCACTTGGTTTCTGTGTACTTGTCTCCTGTTAACCTAGGGCTGTTCTTGACAGGCAGTCTGCATGAACCTAAGCCCCACAGCCCCCTCAAAAAAAAAAACAAAACCCACCCAAAACAAAAAACTCCTACCTGATCCTTTAGTACTAAATATATTTCCCTGACTTCCCTAGGCTCCTGATAACATGGAGCCTAAGATACTTAATGTGACCTGTCTATCCCAGCTACTGTTTACCTCCCCATCTATAACTTAGCCATTATCCATGTAGTTCACTGGATTCCAGGCATATTAAGCTTCTTCCAGCCTCAATTACACATGCCACTCCCTCCCCTGGGTCCCTCCTACTCAGCCTCAGTTCTCTTTAAAGTCTTGTGCTCAAAGAAGCCTTCCTGGCCTATCAGTCTAAAAGCAGGTGCCTCTTTTCAGATCCTTGTTGCTCTTTTTAAATTTTCTCCATAGCACTCATTACAATACCAATTATACAATTATTTGAGAATTTATTTTTATTTTTTTCCCAATTGTAGGAGATAGGATCTGTTTTCTTCACCATTAGCACCTAGCAGCAGCCAGAGGAAGTGCTCAGTAAATATTTTCAAATAAATGATTGAACTCTAGTTTCTCTGACTGAAGGATATAAAAAGACATTTTTAGGAAAAGAATGTGCACCACTTGATTTTTCGATAAATGATCAGGCACATAAGGGGTAATTTAGGTATTTTTTTTATAGTCAACATTCTTGTGTTATTGTTAAACTATCCTTTAAACTATCCTTTAAAACTAACTAATTATTGCATTGTCTTTCTTCTGCTAGAAATCTAGCATTTATTAAAAATTTTCTTTGATTAGTATCAAATGCTTTAGAATTTATTTCACATAACCCTTATATGTCATAACTGCTCGTTTTATTCTTGTCCGAAGTACATTATACCATACAAAACCCAGGACAGAATGAGAAATTGCAATGTTCTGTAGATTACAAATATAGGATGAGAAATTGAAGCCTGCCAGCCTGGGAATGTAAACTGGGAAATGGATTCCCGCCACTGTGCCGGGCATTGCCAAGAACTGGGAAAAAGATCTTGGCAACAGGTGCTGAACATCGACAGCAGCATCAAGCAGTTGTGTGTGGGTGGAGGTAAGAGANCAGTCTGCATGAACCTAAGCCCCACAGCCCCCTCAAAAAAAAAAAACAAAACCCACCCAAAACAAAAAACTCCTACCTGATCCTTTAGTACTAAATATATTTCCCTGACTTCCCTAGGCTCCTGATAACATGGAGCCTAAGATACTTAATGTGACCTGTCTATCCCAGCTACTGTTTACCTCCCCATCTATAACTTAGCCATTATCCATGTAGTTCACTGGATTCCAGGCATATTAAGCTTCTTCCAGCCTCAATTACACATGCCACTCCCTCCCCTGGGTCCCTCCTACTCAGCCTCAGTTCTCTTTAAAGTCTTGTGCTCAAAGAAGCCTTCCTGGCCTATCAGTCTAAAAGCAGGTGCCTCTTTTCAGATCCTTGTTGCTCTTTTTAAATTTTCTCCATAGCACTCATTACAATACCAATTATACAATTATTTGAGAATTTATTTTTATTTTTTTCCCAATTGTAGGAGATAGGATCTGTTTTCTTCACCATTAGCACCTAGCAGCCAGAGGAAGTGCTCAATAAATATTTTCAAATAAATGATTGAACTCTAGTTTTCTCTGACTGAAGGATATAAAAAGACATTTTTAGGAAAAGAATGTGCACCACTTGATTTTTCGATAAATGATCAGGCACATAAGGGGTAATTTAGGTATTTTTTTTATAGTCAACATTCTTGTGTTATTGTTAAACTATCCTTTAAACTATCCTTTAAAACTAACTAATTATTGCATTGTCTTTCTTCTGCTAGAAATCTAGCATTTATTAAAAATTTTCTTTGATTAGTATCAAATGCTTTAGAATTTATTTCACATAACCCTTATATGTCATAACTGCTCGTTTTATTCTTGTCCGAAGTACATTATACCATACAAAACCCAGGACAGAATGAGAAATTGCAATGTTCTGTAGATTACAAATATAGGATGAGAAATTGAAGCCTGCCAGCCTGGGAATGTAAACTGGGAAATGGATTCCCGCCACTGTGCCGGGCATTGCCAAGAACTGGGAAAAAGATCTTGGCAACAGGTGCTGAACATCGACAGCAGCATCAAGCAGTTGTGTGTGGGTGGAGGTAAGAGAGTTCAGCTGACTATGAGGTATGAACTAAGGCAACCATGAGGAGGAGGTCTGTGAGATCTCCATCTAGCTTTGGTAGATCCTGAACCCAGTGCAAATGCTTACAGATATTCTATTTTGTTTAACCTATTTGTGTGAAGCTTTGAAAACAAATGTTTTGTGTAGTCTGTTGCTATTTTGATGGTAAAATAGGAAATTTGGACACAGCCTTTGTAGAGAAAAGGAAATCATAGGTCTATTGAATAACCTCCAACTTAGGAAAATGTTCTTTGCAAGTATTGTTACTAATTAGTGAATCACTACTTGGAAAAAGCTGAATTGAGTGAAGAAAGATACAGATAATTTATATATCTGAAAAGAGAGACGGAAAAGGAAAAGCTAGAAAGCAATTAACCTAAAGTTAGTTATAATTGGCCACAAATGTTCTTGAAAAACTAACATTAGAAACCAGAAACTAAAAAACTTAGGAGCTCATTGAGAAAGACTGTATGGACCCAGCTGTATATTGGCGCCACAGTGATGAGCAGTGGAAAAACTTTCCATCCCTTTTCACATCAGACCTGTAGATAGATCCCAATGGCCCCAGAGTCAGGACTTGCAGGTCCTTGGCTGTAAGGTTCACCAGCAGCCATTAGACTGACATTTGTTATCAATGAGACACTGCTGAACTGTTGTTCCAAGGCTGTTGCTGTAAAACCATAGTGCATTGTAGTTTGTTGGAGGTTAGTAGCACTTGTTAATTTGATCAAGGCTGAAGTTTACGGAGGATAAAGTAAACAATGCAAACTGCAGACACCATCAGTTTCCTATGGGCAGTGAAGTGTAGTCTGTTCCATTTACACTTCACAACAACATCTGATGGGCTTTGTCAGTGCTGCACAGAGTAATTAAACCTGAAATCAATAGCAGGCATTTGTCATGTTTACAGCCGCTCTTTCTGCTGGGTTAAACTCATCAGTTTAGTGCCGTTCTGTTTTACTGCAGAGACACGCTCCATTATTTCTTCAGGTACAGTTGAGATATTCAGTTACATGCCCAATAGTTTGAATACGACATTAAGATTAAAAGGGACAGGCAAATGGACAGTTTTTGTAATTTATTTGCTGATTTTCTTAGCCAGTGTTGGATTTCCATTTCCTTCAACCTTTTTATGAAACCCTTTGCGGCCTGAGATAATAGATTCCCTTAGCTTCCAAACTGGCAAAGTCTCATCTCAAACCTGATAGAATTTGACACCAACTATAACTATATGTTAGGATTGAGACATGTTATTTGAAAAGAGTGAAGAACACCTGAGATTCAAAGTTGTCTTATTTGCTTTTTCACTTTTAATATGGAATTTTTCAGAAATGTTCTTTTATGTCATTTTTAAAAATCTCCACCCTTCTTTATGTTCCTTTACTATTTTTCCTTCTATTTCTTCTATTTCTTAATCTTTTAAATAATGTGGTTAGAGCATCCTGGTTTTAACAGTAAGAGAACTTGCAGTGGTAAACTTGAATTTGACATACATGTTTGAAGAACACTGAAAAGTGTGCATTTAGAACATTTCAAGTCACTTAATAAAGATCTGTTTATCCTGATTTTATACAAATAAATCTAAACATCTTCCCTCTCCATTTGGGACTTTTGTCTTCGCATACCCAACCAAACAGGATTATTGTAAGAATGAATCTTATGCCAATTAGTTGGCTATAAATGAAGCCATTGTAATGTTATGCCTTTTGTATTATTTTTTACTATTTAAATACACCACTTTTTTTTCAACTGTGTTATCGAAGTTATATGCAGGTAGACTGATTACATATTTTATGCTAACTTGTAAAAAATCATGCAACTAATTACTAAAATCGTTTTGATCTCTAGACAGTATAATGAATTGATATTTGGATTGGAAGTGACTTAAATATGGTAACTTTAAGTTTCTGTATGTCAATTCTTATATAGAGTTCTAGTCATTTAAAATAAGCAGAGGGGTACCTGGGTGGCTTGGTTGGTTGAGTGTCCTACTCTTGATTTCAGCTCAGGTTATCCCAGGGTTGTAAGACCAAGCCCTGCTTTAGACTCTGCACTAAGCGTGGAGCCTTCTTGGGTTCTCTATTTCCCTCTGTCCTTCTCCCCTCCTGAGGCTCACTCTCTCTCTAAAAATAAATGAATGAATGAATGAACAAACGAATAAAACAAGCAGAATTCCAGATCTTCATAGGAATCCATATTTTTGGTAAGCACAGTAACTAAAAAAGTAAATATATAAATCACAGCAGTCTAATGGTTAGAGTCATTGCATAAATTATTTTCAAACAGTTGTTAAAAAGTGATGTTTGTGGCTTCCTACCAACTATGTAGCAATTGTCTGAAGGTTGTGTACATGGGGCAGCGTCTAGAGAACCTGCATATTTTTATCTTTTAGTTGACATTGAATGTCAACATGAGACCATGTTACCTCATTTCTAGATCTTGCCTATTTTTGCCATATATCAGAAATCCTATGTCATGATCGCCAACCACCGTCTCCTATGTAGATCATATTTTGTATCATAATTCAGCAGTTTCAAAAGCACATCTCAAAAGAGGGAATGAACTTGCAAGGAACTTGTCCTGGTCAGCAACTCCCTAATATCTTTAAGAAATTAATTATTTTTCCCCAGCATATTTAGTTCAGATTTTTTTAGTAATATATCATTTTTCCTAAGAACTCTTTTACCAGAGGTTTTGAGTGAGAATTCAATTAAAATTTCACACAGATACAGTAATTAAAAAGATCATGCTTCCTGAACATAATTCTGACAATTATTTGGAAAGTTTTGTTCTAGTGATAGAAATAAAATTTTAATTTAAATTACAGTGAATTTGCTTAGTTAAGCTTTCTAAGTGTCACCTATGATAAAAGTGAAACTTCAGAACTATATTCAAAGTAATGCTGAAATCAAAATGATACCCAGTGATGCCCTGTGCATTTCTCGCTAAATTTTTAGAGAGCAGGATATTTGTTCTACACCACCTAGCTCACGCTTTAGCATGTTCTCTTAGTTCTTTGTGTTCCAATAAATCTGAAAATGGAAGTTCTTTTCACAGACCATGTCTATGAGAAATATAATTAAGAATGTGTTAGATTGTTTGAAGGACTGTTTCAGAGTTCATTGAAACTCACCTGCACTTGTGATGAGCACCGGGGGGTTATACGTAAGTGATGAATCCCTAAATTATACACCTGAAACTAATATTACTGTATGTTCGCTAACTGGAATTTAGATTAAAAAAAAGAAACCCACCTGGAAGAAAACAGTAAAGTAACCTAAAAACAACTCAGAATAATAACATAATTAGACTTGTTAAAGAGCCAGACATATGCCATCAATAGCTGTAGTTACTTAGAATGGGTTCACTCAACTTTTCTGGGTCAACAACAGACTCTAGAAATAAAATCCAGTACTAGTTGCATTGTTGCTCATCTGTTGTCCATGGCCATTAGTTTTTAATTCTTCAGAAGAATACAATCTCACATATGAGGGAATGGAAAGTCATCTTTATGTAGCTTCTCTAGGTGATTTGAATATAAGAGATCTTTTTTCCTTGTATGTTTCTTAACTTTACATACATGATCTTATTTTACTAACACAGTATTATGCATGCTATGAAGGTAAAATAAATAGGAAATGTAATGAAAATCATAAAAATTCTGCACCAATAATTTCAAGGCTGTCATACCTTTTGTTTCCCCACAAGGTGAGATATCAGTGTTCATGGTCTTATATTCTAAACTTCAGGGCAACAGTTAATCAATACAGAGCATTTCTGAGAAGCCCATGCTTCAGAAATGCCTATGCCAGAGACTTCTTCCAAATTCAAACCAACTTCCATTTTAGTCATCCCCGGCGAACAGAGTAACACAAATAATGCAGGCATTCTTATCCAAAATAGCAAAATCTGTATAGTATTTTAAAGTATACAGGATATTTACATTTTTTTCTCATCTGTTGCTCACAGTTTTATGATATAGGTCCTTGAAATATAGAAGAGGTAAGTGAAGCTTAGGTTAAGTGATTTTCTCAACATTATGATGCTTTTAGTGGTAGCACCTAGTCTCAAGCCTGGGCCCTTTCTATTCTGATTCTGGTAATTGCTACAGTATCTTGTTACATCCCAAAAAAGCCCATGGTAGGCAGAATCCTAAAATGGCTCCTGTATTAGTTGGGGTTCAACCAGAAAAGCAACAACACTAGGATATCTCTAAGGATATCTCTATCTATGTCTGTGTCTATGTGTTTCCATATCTATATATATCTATATATCATCTATATTCCTATGTGTGTATATATATATATGAATATATATATATTCATTCTTTTATTATGAAGAATTGTCTTCTACTGTGGTGGGGACTAGCTGAGTAAATCCAGAATTTATACGGCAGGTAATCAAGAATGATAGAATGTAGGCAGACTGGAACCCTAGGACACAAGCCAAAGCTGTTTATACACAGGTGGAATTTCTTCTCTGCTTGTCTCTGCATCTATTTGCCCTCCGCCCTGCCACTCCCCACCTGTACTCCTTGGAAAGGCTCAGCCCTTTTTCCAAATCTTTCCAAATGGTTAAGTCATACTCATCCAGATTATCCAGGATAATTGCCTTACTCAAAATCAACTGATTAAAGGATTTAATCACATCTGCAAAATCCCTTCACAGCAACACCTAGATTAGTGTCCAAATGAATAACTGGGGAATGAGTCTTACCCAAGATGACACATCAAAAAAGCTAATAGTCCACCTTTGTTGACTAGGCACTTAACATACCTTTCTAGATTGTACTTAATCTCCAAATAAAGATGAAAACAAAGTTTTATTTCCACCTATCATGATACAACTCTCCTCCATACATCTGAAAGCATAATAAACTTTTTCCCAGAAAAGGATACAAAGCTCTTGGGTGATATTCACTCTTCTCCCTTGACATCTTATAATTTAAATACTAGGATAATAAAGTTGTCTATAATGTTAAATGATAAGAGGATAAGAAAAGGAAGAAAGCAAAAATATTAGGGTGAAGCATACACAAATATATTCATATCAAATAAAAAGGACATGCTCATAACTATTGCAGTCTTTATGTCTACAGCTGGTAACATGGTCATATGATAGAACTGTCTTCCTCCACCACACATTTCATATTCCTTTGGTCTTCAGCAAGCACCTCAGCTGGTCATGGTTTTTTTGCTTTGTGGGTTGACCCAAACCTTCATTCTTGACAAGTGTGGGCCATTAGCAGTCCTGCCTAAATTGAGTTGTGATATTTTTAATTGACTTTAATCATAAGACATGGGAGTAATAAAAGATGCCTAGGGGATTGCCTGTAGTTTGGACATGGTCTTCATTACTCCCATTATGTAGTAGCAAGAAAACTGCCCCTTGGCAGTCAGAATAAATCACCCAATCAGAACAGTAACCCCCATGTTGATTTAGAGGCATGAGGGGCCCAAAGTGGCCTAACAAAAGTCTCAATTCTAGTTTGGTGAAATAATTATTTCCCTTGTGGAAGATTCTGTCCTTTGGATCTAAGATCTCTAGATCAGCAGAGCCAAAAACTTGGTGATGGAAAGCAGAACTTTTGTTAGTAGAGCATTAGGAGTAGTAGTCAGTGAAGCAACTTATATCATCCCTTGATTCATGCACCAATGAATCCTGAGTATGGGAGAAATAGCAGCATATATCAAATGCTGATATAGTACAGATACTGCATCCTGAGGGACACTGCCTCACCCCTACAAAGCATTGCCTCCTACTTGGCATCATAACTGAGTCTTCAAAAGGCCACTCCACCATTTTATCAAGTGGCTGTTTCAGAATTATGGAGACCATGATAAGACCATTGAATTCCATAAGCCTGAGCCCATTAGTAAATTTCATTTACTGTGAATTAGTTCATGGTTAAACAATTCTGTGTGGAATGCCTTGACAGTGTATAAGGCATTCTGAAAGTCTCTGATATCAGACCAGCTTACTGCTGTGGTTGGGGTGATTGATCCTATCAAAGAAAATTGGGTGCTACTACACAATAAAGAATATACCTGTAATACAGTAGATCCTCTAGGGTATCTCTTTGTATTCTAATGTCCTGTAATTAAAGTCATTGGAAAACTACAGCAGGAATGAATGGCCCACACACATCAGGAATGAAGGCTTGGATCACTCTACTGGGCAAAGAACCACAACCATGGCTGAGGTGCTTTGTAGGCAGAGAAGGCAAATTTATAACCAGAGTAAGTGTCTATTCCACACAAATAAAGCAGTATAATGTAATCAACTTGCCACCAGGTAGCTAGCTGTTCACCTTGTGAATGGTGCCATATTAGAGCTTCACTGTTGGCCTTTGCTGGTGGCAGATTGGGCACATGGCAGTGGCTGTAGCCAGGTTAGCCTTGGTGAGTATAAGCAAATGTTACTGAGCCCATGTATAATTATCTATATCCAATTAATTACCATAACCATGGCCACTTTGTCCATGAACCCAGTGGAGACTTATAGGAGTGACAGGGGAAAGAGGCAAACTCATAATCCATTGAACAGTTCATCCTAGCCACTTGAATTTTAAAATCCTCCTCTGGTGAGCCTTCACAAATATTGATGTCTTTCTATACAGAAAGAGAGGTCTATCTATACAACCTCTTCCCCCAGACATTCTTTCTACCAATTTTCCAATCATATCTTTTCTGAGTCCATGACCATTCAGCCAAACCAGTAGCCACAGCCATGAATTGGTATAGGCTCATACTATTGATATAGACTGGAAATTTCTCCTTTCAGGCAAATGAACAACTAAGTACACTACTCGAAAGGAAATTCTTCCTAAGAGGAGAATGTTCTTTCACCAGTCTTCTTCAGGGTGAACCCAGGAAGGTAGTCGAGGGCTGCAACTGTGCACTCTCAGGCAGTGCCTACATGACAGAAATAATTTATAAATCGGGTCTAAGTTTTTGTTGTTGTTGTTTTCCCTCAATCAACTGGTTGTAGGAACTCCTATTAGGGGAAGAAAAACTTTTGCTAGATCTTCTTAGGGTCCCTGGATGAGTCTGAAAATTAACAGACATTAACAGGAGAAAAATATACAAATTTATCTATTATAAACTTAAACAAGAGCCTTCAATAAGAAAAAGAAAACCCCCATAAACAGTTAAATCTGAGTATGCTATGTTTAATGTAGAGTTGATAGTGATAAAGAAATAGGATAGACCAAAGAGTATAAGATAAATATAGTAAACTGAGGAAATCTTAGAAAGGCCTATGTATTCAGATTCTTCTCAGTGTCTCTTTGTCTCTGGAGATAAGGATGCTCCTTTCCTCTGGGTATTGGGAAGGCATCTCTCATGAGAAAGTTTTATAATCTGTTTCAGGGGAGAAAGGTAGGAGGAAGATTACAGTGAACTTCCTGCTTTCTGCTGTTTTCTCAAACTTGCTCAGCTTAAAATTACTCAGTATGCCAAGCTGCCATATTTTGGAGTAGTGTGACTTGAACCCGATTATTTCCCATTAGACCATAGGTGTGACTTGAGAGGGAGAAGAAATTCTACCTACGAACACAGTCCAGCCCATGCCCACAGTTTCTGTCCCTTACTGACTACAGATTTTGGACTTACTTAGCCAATCTCCACAACAGTGTAGGCCAATTACTCATAATAAATCTATACCTGTCTGTCTATCCAGCTATCCTACTGTTTCTGTTTTCCTGACTGAACTCAAGATTCCCACCACATATACTTTCTTTCATTACTCAATTAACACTAGTCTAGGTGCTGTTGTGAAGGAATTCTTCAGATGTAATTAAGGTCTCAAATCAGTTGATTTTAAGAAAAGGAGATTATCCTTGATGAGTTTGACCTAATTAAGTAAGCTCTTGAAAGGAACTAGGTTTTCCTAGAAAAGGAGATATTAAGTATAAGGATTGGGACAGGAAATTCTTCATTGCTGCCCAGATGCTGTAGGGGGAACATGGTAAGTACCTGAGTGACTCTCCAGGAGCCAACAGCAATGCCTGGCTAACTGCCAACAAGAAAACAGGGAGCTCAGTCATAAAGCCACAGGAAATAATTTCTACCAATAACCTGAGGGAGCTGGGAAGTGAATATGGCTCTAGTGGAGTCTCCAGATGAGAACTCAAGACTAGATGACATCTTGAATGTGAAACATTGAACAAACATTCTGAATTTGGCGATGCCTGGACTCCTGGCCCTCAGAACTGTGAAATAATAAATGGCTGTTTTTGGTGATTTGTTATGCAGCAAAACAGAATGAATACAAAGCCACTCCATTAACTATCTACAACTTACACAAAATTCCTACCTTCAACTTTTCAAGTAGTCTTTGGATCCTTGATTTTCCTTCCAAAGCATATGTTCTTAACAGCATTAGATTGGAATAGGTTTGGCATCAGAGTTTTGACCCTAATCTCTCAAATTTCCTAGAATCCCCTGGAGGTAAGTTGAGGGTTAGAAAAGTAAAACCATGTCTGTAATAGCTCAGCTTTGCAAACACACCCTGGCTTTGAAATCTGCCTAGCAGACCCTAGGTTAATGATTCACAAATCCTAATAGTCACAGTGATGACTAACTAACTGTGACAATTCCTTGAATACTAAGCATCAGAAAATATTAGGAAAATTGTATGGTCACGTTTTCTATCTCAAGCCAATAAACAGACTCTGATGGTTACCAGTGGGGAGTGGATAGGGGGATGGGTTAAATAATGACAGGGATTAAGGCATGAATTTGTGATTAGCCCTGGGTGTTGTATGGAAGTGTTGAATCACTGTATTGTATACCTGAAATTAATATTACACTGTGTGTTAACTAACTGGAAGTTAAATAGAACTTTTAATAAAACTTTCAAGCTGAAAATTATCTCAAATTTCATTTGACATTAATTTGTCAAAATAAAATTCAAGTTTTAGAAATCATCTCATTTGCAATACTATGGCTATCACTTGACTACTTAGAATGTACTTATTCTAAAGAATAGCTGTTAGCAGATTTCTCTCAAAGGAGATCGAGAAAGTGCCTGGACTGATACAGAACCACTAATTCCTTGAAAGTACATAAAAGTGCAGCAGGAACCCATCTGAGGTCCGTAATGAGCAATGAACTGACCATCAGCAATGAAGTGTTGTAGGAAAAAAATAGCCAAACTTTACAGATGTAGCCTTGCAGAGATAATATATGGAGAGAAATACTATCTCTGTCCAATGGCTACTCACATTTTAGTCAGAATTCTATTATAGGGTCTCTTGCTGAAGAACAACTCAAAATTTGGGGAGTTTTTCAAAGAATATTAAGGTGATCAGAGTATGAGGAATAGGAGATTTAAAATTTGCTATTACTATTGTTTCTAATGAAAAAAAAGGTTGTTGAAAACTAACTTTTTCATAGGACTTTCTTGCAATAAAGCTGAAACAAATTCAGTGTATAGTACATTGCAAAAAAAGCAAATTATATAAAATAGAGCTATATTGAAACATGATACTTTTATACTAATATTTGTAAGCATTAATGCTTTTGCCGTCCATCCGTTGAGTACAATTTCCAGATATGAAAACACTGGGACTAAGTCATTAAGGAGTATCAAAGACTAGGATGAATTGGATAGATACTATCCTAAAGGCATTTAATTTATACACACACACACACACACACACACACACACACAAGCAACTGCAGCTGTGTTCATTTAGCCCACAATTGCCAAGTTTGTGATTTAGAAATTTGATGGAAGACAGATGAACATGGTAAAGAGCTATTTGCCCCATACTCTGCTTCTGGATTTTTTGAGGTTTCTTAACTTAGGGACATATCAGTCAATTTAGTTCTTAACTATTAATTTTAACTGATTAATAACCAGTAAGTGGTTATTAACTATTAGTAACCATTTCGGAATATACAGTGCCCGGTTTTCATTGCAATGTCCCTCTCACTTGTTGGACTCTCTCCCTTACAGCCCCCAAACCACTTTATCCTATATTCTTAGGCTTCTATGTGGTAATCTGGACCACTGAGGTTTGTCCTGGACAACATTCCCAGGACAGAGGCAGAACCCTGTGCTGCAAACATTCTCTGGCATCTGGACTTTTTCTCCCTATTCGTTCTTTTCACCTTACCTATTAAAAGAGAGAAGGAATCTTCCAGTTCTTTTCCCATGCATCTGTTGGGATGCAGTCTTTGGGTTTGCATCTGTTTCGCCTAGAAATAAACCAGCCTCCTCATTTAAGTAGCAAAGATGGGATGGCAGAGGAGCTATCCTAGAGCATCATTTGCTGCACTCATTTTTCTCCTTTGTCGGTCTCCCCTAATAGTTCAAAGTCCAAGTGCATTCACTCTATTTTAAAAATGTTTTCTTCTGTGGGGCAGCTGAGTGGCTCAGGTAAGTGTCCAACTTCGGCTCAGGTCATGGTCTCTAGGTTTGTGAGTTTGAGCCTCACGTCAGGCTCTGTGCTGACACCTCAGAGCCTGGAGCCTGCTTTGAATTCTGTGTCTTTCTCTCTGCCCCTCTCCTGCTCATACTTGTTCTCTCTCTCTCTCTTAAAAATAAATAAACATTTCTTAAATTTTTAAAAAAATGTTTTTCCTTGTGGAGACTATAAGTATTGTCTATATGATGTTGGCTCTGTTTTATGACCAAAGAACTAATACCAAAATTTGAATAGTTTTGAATTTCTCATGTTCTG
The DNA here is from genome assembly GCF_008692635.1 of Crocuta crocuta. Lineage (NCBI taxonomy): Eukaryota > Metazoa > Chordata > Mammalia > Carnivora > Hyaenidae > Crocuta > Crocuta crocuta. The sequence goes on from NW_027528357.1 coordinate 6,184,501, forward strand.
CCTGATATCTGTAATCAGTAGCCAGGAAAGAACTTTAACCAATGATGTTAAGTTGAAGAATTAAACATTCCTTTAGCAAGCCCTTGAATATTAAGTTCTATGTGGAACCATGCAACTTCTATAATGTAGCCAAGTAGTTTCCCTTTTATTCAGCCCCAAAGCCTCTCAAATAGTAGCCTGTACCAGATGTTTCTGAGGGAGTAAAACATATAATGTACCTAATTTTGCAAAACTACACAATAGGTAGACATTTCTTTCTCACCCCAGCTGGCGATCAGTTTATGCCCTGAAGCTTGGAGATTTACAGCCCTTGTAATTTTATCCTAAACAGAGTAATTGCAGATGCTCTTCCATTGCTATTATTTTAATTAGTGATGAAGACTTTGACAAGATGTTGAATTTCAAGGTAATGAATTTCATTTGGGTAAGATCTAGTAGGTAGTTGTGATCATTTTAATATAGCTGTTATCCTTGCACATTATTTTCTTATCAATTTTGTAGTATTTATTTAGTTAGGAATTTCACCCCAGCTTATTCTAAAATTATTTAAGAAATGTCATTCCACTGACAAGTCATTAAGTGTCTTTCCCAAAACATCAAAGTCCAACAAAAGAAATATATACCTTGTTATTGAAAAGGTAAATGTGTTTTTACATTATTAAAGGTTATTGATTTTTAACAGATAAGTTGCACAAAATAATCAATGTGCACAAGAGTATAAGATAATTTTCTTGAATTTTTAATATCCAGGAAAACTAAATTATAATTTAATTGATTTTGGTTTGCTCTCTCTCAGCAGACTTTTAATCTTGTTGAGTGTGGGTTTTCTTTTGTATTTTGATATTATATGGAGAATTGAAAAGAATTGCTTTAGTAGAGTTGGGTTTTAGGAATTCTCTTATAAAGGGAGGCCTCTCACCAAAGACTATGATCTTATTTTTGTAAATAAATAAATAAATAAACTTTTTTAAACCTTTGGTTTTAGGAGTAGAAATCACAAGTGTTTGTCATGGTCAACCTAGGCCATAGCTTAGTTATCTCATTTATAATAGGCATACTTTTTAATCAGCATGGAATTTCTTTGATGTTCATGTTTTTTTCTCTGTGGAAATGCAGGAATTTTCCCATCATCTTCTGTTTGTCCTGGCCATAAGTATTTGTGGTAGAGTATAGAATAATTACCAAAACAAATGGAGCGATAGTAATAGAGAAGGTGTTTGGAGCCCAAGTGCTGATCTTGTTCCCCCAATTCATATGATGAACCCAACATTAAAGCTAACTGGCTATGAAAGCTAACAAAGTGAAACTTGCAGTAGATAGCCAGTGTGACTCTGCTGTTATACACTCTTCTGCTGAGTTCTTCACTTTATCTTTTAGGAAAACATCATGTATTCCAGAATCCATTGCCAGGCTACCTAATAAGTAAATAAAAGTCATATATCTGAAAAATAAAGGAGAAAGAAAAGTCCAAAAAGAAATTTGTAACTAATTTTTCAGGGGAAACCTAACTTTAGAACACAGTTAGCAGGTTTAAATTGGACATGATCAGCTAGCTTCTATTTTGAATTTTATTTCACTTATTGTTTCTCCCTCAATAGCATGAAGGTTGAAAAAAGGAGAAGAAATTTAGCTATGACATTATCTAACCAAGTGGAGCCGAGAATTTGTTTAGCAGTCGATTTTCTCTCTATGGGAAACTAGAAAGAAACTTAGACTCTGTTTCTACTGATCTGAGTATGTAAAGGACAGAGAGCTCATTTTAATTTTTTTAATGTTTATTTATTTTTGAGAGAAAGACAGCATGAATGGGGTAGGGGCAGAGAGAGAGAGAGAGGGAGACAGAGAATTGGAAGCAGACTCCAGACTGAGCTGTCAGCACAGATCCTGACATAGGTGCTCTAAATCAGGAACCATGAGATCATGACCTTAGCTGAAGATGGATGCTTAACCAACTGAGTCACCCAGGCACCTCACAGAGCTCATTTTAGAAAGCTACGTTTAGACTAAAACCATATGCAAATTGTGTGGGATTTTTTGTCTTATCAAAATATGAGAAAGACCAGGCTTATTATGCACTTTAAGTTTTGATATATAATTTATGAATTTATGAAAGCTTAAGTGTTTGATATGCTTAATACAACAGTTTGGTAAAGACTTACTGATTTGAAACTCTTATTTGAAAGTTTTGGCAATTTGGAATAGTTTAGGGAAGAAAATTGGTAGACAAAACTTGCTTTGGTGTTCAAGAAAAATAAAAGTACTAGGGAAGAAGATTCAAGTTAGATATCTCATAATTTTATTAAATAGAACTATAATGAACTACATAATAATAATTGACCATTTGAACTTCATATTAGTAGTCCTTCTATATAGTTTACCATACATTTTCACTTCCAGTCAGTTATTTTTATAACCACCTGTTAGGCAGTGGGGCAAATATTGTTCTTATGAATAGCAGATAATAGTAACACACAGCTAATATGCAGTAGATTTTGAGACCTGTTATTCCCATTATATTTTACTGCTGTCCTTATATTAATAATATAGTAATAAGTTTAAATAATTTTATATATATAACCCATGGACGAAAATAGAATGTGAAAATGTATCTAACAACATACAAAATTGGGTACGGGAGTGTTTGACCTACCCAAAATCAGCAAGCAATTTCCGATCTTAAAAATTTCAATAAATATGAATTCTCACATTAGCAGTAAAAGGAAGAAAAAGATCAAATAATAATCTAAATAGATCTGTGAAATTTTAAAGCCATTCATGATAACTGGCAAACTAGAAATAGAAAATAGCTTGTTTAACATGAGAAAAATGGCTTTAAAAGCTGCAGTTGTTTGAAAACATTATTTATACTTTGCAAGCCCAATGAACTCTACAGACAAATGCTAAAATTAACCCATGAATTTGGAGGACTCAGTAGATAGAAAATAAATAAAAATTTACTTATTTAGTGTCCATACACTAGCCATAAATAACCAGAAAATAGTCTTAAAATGGATACTATTTATAATTGAATAACTAAACATCAAATGCCTAGGTATATATATCTACCAAAAGATGTATAAATATTCTCCACAGAAACTACAAAACCTTTCTCAGAAAAATTAAAGACGTTCTAAATAAGTGGAATGATCTACTGAGTTTATTCATTAGAAATTTCAAATTTTAAAGAATGTGAATTCTTGGGACGCTTGGGTGGCTCAGTCGGTTAAGCATCTGACTTTGGCTCAGGTCATGATCTCACAGTGGGTTTGAGCCCTGCATTGGGTTCTGTGCTGACAGCTCAGAGCCTGGAGCCTGTTTCAGATTCTGTGTCTCCCTCTCTCTCTGTCCCTCCCTTGCTCGTGCTCTGTCTCTCTCTATCTCAAAAATAAATAAACATTAAAAAAATTGTAAAAAATGAATGTGAATTCTTCCCACATTAACTTACACATGTAATGGAATTAAAATCTCAAGGTGAATTTTTGGAAGTTGATGCATGAATATTCTGAAATGTATAGTGTAGTGAAGATGAACTTGTAGAAGGAAAAAGTTGAAGATTTACACTACCAGATATCCAGATTTACTATAAGGCCACAGTATAAGAAAGTGTGCTATTGATGCAAAGGTAAGAGAACAATATGGTAGAATGCAGGTTCCAGAAACAGACCCAGATTGTAAATGTGGCATCTTCATTTATAAGAAGATACTACCAAAATGGAATAAGAGAATGTATTGGAAAATAATTGGTACTGAGTCAAAAAATGGTACGTCAGTGATTGGATATCTATACCAAAAAATAATCTTGATCTTCTTTTTCACAACATATATAGAAATGAAGTCCACTATATTACAGATGTAATTGTGAAAGGTATATAAAGCTTTTAGAGAAGAACTTATGAAAACATCTGATTTATTCTGGAATTGCCAGAGATGTTTTACATAAGATGCAAGTACCAACCATGAAAGAGAGAGTTCATAAACTGTACTCTTTTAAAATTAAGAACTTCCATTGATTAAGACACCATTAAAGAATGAAAAAATAAGCCACACCTTAGGAAAAAATACTTAGGATACACATATCCAGCAAAGTTCTGTCATCCATAATAAATGAGGTACCCCTAACAAAACAATATAGGCAGTCAGTGTAATCAAGAAAACAAAGGCAAGGACTTGAAAAATCCACTTCACAAAAGGGGCTATACAAATGGGCAATAAACATATGAAAAGGCAGTCAATACCGTAATCATAGAAATGCAAATTAAAGCTACTAAAACTTGTCTCTAAATACTTATTTAAATGAGTAATTTAAATTACCTATATTTAAAAATATAGGTAAGAATGTAGAGTAACTGGAACTCTCAAATACCTCAGTTGGGAAGGTAAATTGGTATAGCCATTTAAAAAAGGTTGATATTATCAACTAGAGTTGAACAATTGAATACATAATTTCACTTCTAGATGTGAAGAACAGTGCATATGTGTACCAAAATATGGTTAATATTTTGTATAAAATTTTAATAACAGCTTTATTCATAATAGCTCCCCCACAAAAATTCAGTAATAGTCGAATGGATAAATTGTTTCTTCATACAGTGGAATGATATATGGCAATATAATGAATGGAGTGTTGCCACACAAACAATGTGTTTGAATCTAGATGAATTCATATTATGCAAAAGATGCCAGACTCAAGAGTATATATAGTGTGGAACTATAATTACTTGAAGATTGAAAATAAGTAAAACTTGTGTGTGCTTTGTTATTAATTGAAAATGGACATGAGGGAAGCTTCTGAGGTGATGATTTTTTCTGTATTTTCATCTCGGTGGCGGTTATGTAGAGGTGTTCATTTATAAGAAAACTCTCAATTCTTATAACTGTTTATGTATATTACACCTCAAAAAAATTTAAAACCAGTGGAATTAATATAGACTTTAATGAACAGAAAACACATTTGCTACCTTTTTGCAAAACATTTTGCCTTTTTTAATCAAATAGAATTAAGATGAGTATTGAATGTATATTCCAGTTATAAGCACATACAGTAATATTTCTTGAAACATATTTTGCCATTCAGATGTTTTAGCCATCTTGATGAGTATTCTCCTTATATTATGTATATAGATGTAAAGCTGTATAATTATCCCAGAAATCCAGCAATCTGTTTATATTTGTAATAATTGGTTAATATTTCTGAAAGTTTAAAAAATTATTCATCCAACAATTTCTTAGCGTACCAGAAATTATAGTGATTGGTTGTCGCCTCAGTCGCCATACCTGAATCTTAACTTGTAGTGACTGCGTCTGATATGGAAAGAGGAGGCAAGCAGGACCTGGCTGCCAGTGTAGTCAAGTAAGCATTACTGTACCATTACCACACCGACTGACAGCTCAAAAGTAATTGTTCAGAAATAGAACCAGAACAGCTTTAAGAAGGGGAAAAAAATAACAATAATAGGGATGTCTTTTTTTATTCGCTGTGTTTTGTTTTGTTTTTTTGGTAATTTATCTCGCACAAATAATGTCTCTAACCGAAGGGCTTTTTTTAAAATTGTAAGTTGAATTCCTACTAATTCAAATAGGAGTTTTCAAAGTGAACATTTTTTTTTTTCAAAATCACTTGCATGATCAGCTATCTGCAGATGAGTTAATCATTTAAAAGTTATTAACTAGGGAAGTTTTGTACTTAACAGAATAGGGCATTCATAATATACTTAAGTTTATATTTAATCATTATGGAGAAGCATGTAACTATCAATTTTTTTCACTATTTTAATAATAGAGCTTTAAAATATAATCAATAGTTAAGTGAGTGAATAAATGTATTTCAAAATAAAGATGATGGTTTAATCCATCTGTTACAGTTAGCATATGCAGACATTTAGTTGGGAGCTGATGGCATATCCTATCTCACCTTAGAATTGATTTTTCAGCAGAGATTGACATGCTATAAGTTACTTCACATACTGACCGAAAACAAATGTTTTATACAGAATAAATGAATTATTTAATAGTTTTAAAAATTCATTTATTAGTGAACTTGTTGCCAAGAAGCTTCAATGATTGATTTTCCATCACTAAACAGTTAGTTTCTATGCAACATATTATTAACTTTTATAAGTCTAGTATGTAACACAATACCTGAGTCACCATGGTAGTTTTATACTGCTTTCATAATAAATTAGTGTGAACTTAGAAGCTTAAAATAACATTAAGTTCTTATCTCACACCTCTGTATGTTAGAAGTCTTATGTGAGTCTCACTGGGTTAAAATCAAGGTATTGGCAGGGCTGTGTTCTCAGAGGCTCCAGGGAAGGATCTCTTTCAAATTGTTGGCAGAATTCAGTTTCTTGTGGTTGTGGGGACTGGTTCCCTGTTTTCTTTCTGGCTATGGGAGAGGCCCATTTCTACCTTCCAGAGGCTGCTTGCATTCCTTGATGTGTAGCCTCCTTCCATCTTCAAATGGGGAAAAGATGATGGGTCTCAAGTCTTGCTCTCACTTTAAATTTGTCCTGTGTCTTCCTTCACATCCTCTGAACTTCAACCAGGAAAGATTTTCCAGTTTTAAGAATTTATGGGATTAGATTGTTTTACCTAGATAATCCAGAATCATTTCTTCAGGTCAAGTTCTGTGTTGTTAAATCATATCTGCAAAGTCTTCTTTGCCATGAAGGGTAGCATATTCATTGTTTCCCAAGATGATAGGTCTAATAGTAATCCATCACTTCTGAGAGGCTGACTTGATCACAGATGCCTGGAAGAATGGATAGCCTTCACAGACTTCTGATAGCTTCCATGAATGTCATTTTATTCAAATTCAAACAAATGGTTTCTTCATTTGGAGACTCCAGGTTTTAGCACCTAGCTGCACATAAACAAATAGATTTCCAAATGAGGGCTATCCTTAGGCTAATGATTGCTCTAAGATCAAAGAAAGGTAAAAAACTGCTTGACACTGAAGATTTGTTAAGTGAATGTAGCATTTCATTCCAGGAGGCTTGGCCTCCCTCCCTCCCTTCCTTCCTTCCTCCTTTCAGGAAAAATTGAAAGAAAGAAACATTTATGATGGAGGAAAGCTGGTCTGACATTGGCAAGCATCTAGGGGTAGGAATGGCACTTGAGACCCAGGACAGAGAAAGGATGAACACTATGAAACTGAGTACCATTGCCTTTCTCATCAGAAGAGAGAGCAGTGTATAAAGTGTTGTTTCAGTTTAAAACTTTCAGTACTTTTCCATAATTAAGTCATTGAAATCCAGGGGAAATTTATTATTGCTTTGTTAAAAAAAATCTTTGGGATAAGTAATTTGAATGCTGCTATTGTATTCTTATTTACTACTTTAAGTTTCCTTTTAAAATGCTCATATCTGTCTGCAACCATGAAGATCCTCTGTAATTTTTAAAAATCAACTTATAGTTATTTCTTGTGAAACTGCCTTACTATTTTTTTTTATTTTAATCTCCCGAGTTGTGAGAACACAGCTTAGCAAAGTGTATAAAGGCAGCAAAGCAGGTAGTTTAGATTTCTGTTAGTCTTCCAAAGAAAACCTACAAGTAAACTGGAATATAACACAGAGAGATTATACACTAAAATGCTTCTGCAAACTAGGATTTAAAGAACTGGAAACCTTATTATTTTTCTCAGTCAAAATGTAAATGGATAAATTTTTATGTTTTTATGTTGTAAAAATGAATTGTGAAATGTTTCTCTACAGAATGAAAAAAACCCTAAAATGCCAGTCATCTATAATACTCTGAAAGTCCACTTATTTAAAAACATTGACACAAGTAGATACTTTAATGAAAATAAAAATTATTAAATTTCAGCCCACCCATTTCCTCTGTTCTGTGTCAAGGTATGAGTATTACATAGCTTCATTCACCTGTTCATTCATTCAGTAATGTTTACTGAGAGACTACTATGCACTGGGGCAAAAAGTTAATAAGGCACAAAAAGTTCACAGAGGTGAGGAAATTAATACAAAGACATTAACTATAATAAATAATGGTGATTGCAGTGATAGATATATACATAGTACAGTATTATAGTATTGACCGTGCATTACCCAGTGCCAGTTTTCTTAGAAAAGTTAAAAATGCTAATCTTTACACGTTTCACTATCTATCAATCCATGCATACAGTATTTACTATCAGTGAATTAGGAATTACTTCAGAATAACATTATAAATGCCAAGTTTATTGCTTTTGTGTCATGCGTCCCTCCTAAGATTTCAGCTTTTTCTACATTTTTTTTCACTCTCTGGCTTTCTTCATATCTTTATTTTTGTAATATTTATTTTTAAGAGAGAGAGCAGAGGAGGGACAGAGAGAGGTGGGGGACAAAGGATCTAAAGCAGGCTCTGTGCTGACAGCAGAGAGCCCAGCACAGGGCTTGAATGTACAAACTAAGAGATCATGACCTGGGCTGAAGTCGGACATCTAACTGAGCCACCCAGGCGCCCCTTTCTTCATAGCTTTAAATAAATTAAACATATAATCTCTGTATAAGAATATTTTGTCATATACAATAAAGCCCTGGTTTGTGAGCATTATTCATTCCAGAAACATGCTTTTTATTCAGAGCATTTGTATATCAAAGCGAATTTCCCCAAAGGAAATAATGGAAACTCTGATGATTCATTCCACAGCCCAAAAATATTCATATAAAAATGATTACAATAATGTAATATAATAAAAGAATAAGGAAAATACAAAATATAAAGAAAAAAATAACCTGTACTTACCTTTGAAAACCTTTTGGCTAGTGTGTGGGAGACAAGAGAGAGGAAGGTTATTGTATAGAATGACTTTCACTGTCACTAACAGAGTCACTGCTATTTATTGGCTCAATGGAATCTTTTTCTTTTCCTGCCATATTAATAAGGAATCTATCCAATGACACTTGCTTTTGCCTCTTTTGAGGATTTTGCGGAAACATGACCTTGCATGATCTTGAAACAGATACATCACTCACACTGCTACAGCCTTATTTGGGTGGTGTTTTCTACAAAATTTTGCTCTGTTTCCCACATTTTACACATCTCTCTAATCTCATTTGAAGTGAGGGATTCCTCCTCCTTTTTCTCCTTCTCTGCAGATAAGATGCAGACATCAAAAGCAATAAACTTGTCATTTATAATGAAAAAAGTATGAACAAGGTATGTGAGTAGCCAAATCTTGCAATTTTGGCCACTTGCACACCTTGTTTATACTTCTTGATAGTTTCCTTCTTAACCTCCACCATAATCATCTCCGTCTTACCATCTTTCTTTTCAGCCTTTTTCTATATTGGAGCTGTTGTATATGCTTACACAGATGTTGACCTTAGTACAGTAGTAATAATAAACTCTTGTCATATACTGTATTTAATGTAACAGGCAGTAAGGCAACAGAGGAAAGGGTTTAGATCTGCAGGCAGCCTGACCTAGAATGAACCAAAGCATTCCTAAGCTTACTCCTGTATGGAAAAACAAAGGACTGTCCATTTTTTGAAGTGACAAAAAATACACTAGTGCCAGTTGTAGGAACCTTCCAATGTTCTGAAAAGTTACTGATTTCTGCCAAACACTGCAGCCTGAGACTGAGCTTCTGAGCGTGGGAGACAATCACCCACAATCCCACAATGAGAGAGAGAGAGAGAGAGAGAGAAACCATTGGCTTAGTAGTGATCATGTGATGTTCAGCATCACATACTACTCGTATTGCAAGACATCCCTCATTTACCAACTTAAAATTTATTAGAAATGTTTGCTCATTTTGCAGAACACTTGCAGAACAATCCAAGCTTTTACTGTACTTTACTCACATCAGCAGACTTATTATATTACCACTCTTGTGCCTTCCTAGTAGGCTGACATGGCATATTGATACAGAAACATAAACTGTCTCTAATCAACCTGACCAGATAGACCAAACATTTTCAGTTTCAGTCATTTTTTTTACCATCGCTATCCAAATTAATATCTAGCCAACATCAAAAAGAAGGCAGCCATCAAATGAATTGCACAATATACATCTCATCCTTCGTTCATGGTATTGGATTTCCATGAAGTGACCTATATTGTGGGGAAAAATACATGGGCCACTCATTATATCCCAAATGTTTTCATTCTTCGAGATACTTCTATTTCTATTCCATAATGTAGGAAAAGGTGACTTGGAAAGAACAATAGGTTGAGAAATGATGGGAAAGGAAGGTAGTATCATCAGGAGAAGCATGATAATAAGGGGAGTTTAGTTGAACGGATTCATGCTTGACTGACATAACAAAGATGAAGCAAAAGGGAAAAAAAAGAGAAAAGAGGGAAAAAAATAAGTTGAAGAGCAAAGATGAGATTTACCATTAATTTGGTAAATAATTATAATGACAGAATTCTTTATGTTCTCATTTGCCCTGACCATGACTTGTTGATGTGCAGAACAAATCTTAGGGTTGTGGGCATGGGAGACCTAATGTTATAGAGATGTACTTCTACAGTTGATTGATATTTGACTTATTTCAAGGGTTTTCATTAAAACTCTGGAAAAATGTGTAAGATCTAGGAACCCATCCACTTAATCACTTTACAAGAGAACTGTGTCATTGATGACTATATGGAACCTACATATCTTCCCATTTTAATTTAGTTTGCGTCCTCATACTTTTAATTCCTAGTTATTGTTTCTTTCCAATTCCCACTGGTACTTTTCCTCATGTGATAAATTATGCAATATTTATCATTCTGTTTCTATCTTGTCCACTCAATACTATATTTTAAAATAATTCTGTGTTGCTATAGTATATAGCTAGTGCATTTCTTCTAATCACTTTATAGTCTTTCATGGCAGGTGACTACCACATTTTACTTAACCATTCTGCAGATGAATGGACTTCTATGTCACCTGCAAAATTAAACTTTAACTTAGCAACATAAAGTTAATTATGGACCCCCAAATCAGAAATCGCAGTAGAAAAATGAACAACTTCAAGCTTCCTATAATTTAGGACCTACATGAACCACATTTAATTGAAGAAGGTGTGGAGTAGATACATTCGGGCGTTATTTATGGTATCTTAGCAGCTCTGACAACTCTCTGCAAAGTTATCGTATCCGTTTTGAGAGCACTTTAAAAGCTCACAAGCATCTCGTTATTTTAAAGGACTTGGAGACATTTTTGAATTATTAATGGGCTATGTCTCCTTAGTATGTGCCTCTGCTGGAAAAATAAAAATAAAATTCTTTTCAGCATCTTTCTCTTTGTGCAGGTAGATGTACAGCCAAAGTAGATCTCAAAAGAGAGATCTAATTGAAACTTTGTTTTGCATGATACTAATATATTAAGGGTCAGAGCAAAGGTCAGCAAACTTTTTGTATAAAGGGAAAGATAGTATTTTAGGACTTCCAGTCCATTCAATCTCTGTTGCAAGTACTCAATTCTCTCACCACAGAGCAAAAGCAATCAGACAATATGGAAGTGAATGAAGTGAAGGTGCTTCCCTAACACCTATTTACAAACACAGGCATTGGGCTAGATTTGGCTGAAGAGCCATAGTTTGATGACACCTGTTCTGGAAAGTGATTTTATTCCATACTGGGATTAAGCTATTTGGGGGAATAGATGTGATGTGTCTCAAGATGAGTATCTATAGAAAATTACCTTTAATCTTATCTCTACCAGAGGGGTGCCTGGGTGGCTCAGTCGGTTAAGCATCTGACTTCATCTCAGGTCATGATCTCACAGTTCATGGATTCGATCCCCGTGTCCGGTTCTGTGCTCACAGCTCAGAGCCTGGAGCCTGCTTTAGATTCTGTGTCTCCCTCTCTCTCTGCCCTTCTCCTGCCCTCTCTCTCTCTCAAAAATAAATAAACATTTAAAAAATTAATCTTATTACTACTTAAGATACATCACTAAAGTTTGAACTGTGCCCTAATATGAATAACAACATCAGGTGATTAGAGATGCTCATGATTTATCAGCAAGGGGAATATCTAATTGAATATCTAACTGAGAGGAGGAAAAGAGAAAAAGCATTAGTAATAATTCTATCCATATGGATATTTTACTAGACTGCTAATGATTTACTGTACTTTTCATATTTGGCACCTCTGAAAATGGGCCTAATGTTTTCTAACCCCACATTCCCAAGGAAAAGACACTGAAGCATATGTATATATATTTTTTTAATTTCAAAAACTCCCTTCTCTGTGAGCATCTAGTTTAATTGGAAAGACTGGTATAATTCTTTAGGGTATTCAAAAATTAGAGCATTCACACATAGCAGTCTAGAACCTTAGAGGCCCTGTGATTCACATTCAAGATTAGGAAGTGATGTAGTCCCAGAAAAGGTATTAAGTTGAAATCAGATTGCATTCTAGCCTTAATGCTGTTCTCTTCCTGTGTGACCTCAAATAAGACATTGATTTTCCTACCTTCCATATCCTCATTGACAACGTAAGGATGTATTAAATGTTTCTATTCCTTAAAGACTTGCAACGCATTGTTAATACTATCTGTTTGGAGTATAAAAATGGCTGTAGTTGTGAAAAGAGGCTTTGATTTTCTATTTCATGTACCTCTATATTATTTGTATGTAATTTAATCAACATACATTATTTTATAATAAATCAATAAATTTGCACACAACTTCCTTGTTAAATATTTCTGTGCATTTATGCATTCCTGGCATAGCATTGATGTGACAATTACATTGGCATAAACATTTTCAAAATTAAATATTTTCTGCAAACATGAGGTGAGATGAAGTTACTTGACAATATCAATAGGATGTTATAAAATATCAGATATTTTAATTGTTAATGAATTTACTTAATTTATGCTTTAATATATGTACTTGAACCTCTTCTATCAGTCTTTCATTTGTAATAAAATTTCTAGACACTGCTCCTACAGTTTCTGCATTTATGTAGTGCATTATTACTTTATGATAAAGTTAGTTGATAATTCCTTAACTCTTTTTGCTGATGACCTTTTAAAGCTGCATAATTAGAATAAGTTGTGGTTATTGTATTGGAATCTCTATCCCATGGGCCAACAAGGCAGCACATTAATTCTCTGCATCACCCACTCCATGTGCAGTGCCATCAACACAAAGATATTATTCTTTGTAATTACATAAAGAAAGGGTCTATTTAGTGTTAACTGACCTTTCTGTGACTGATCAGCCTTTTCCACCAGTGAAGTAGAAATGTATATCATTAAAATGTGAGTAAATAGGAAACCTTTCTAAATCTTAAACTATTCAAATCAGTAGGTGCATATGAAGAGGAAATTGTTCAGTCTTTCACATGATACAGTGAAAAAAGTAGCAGATTTAAATATATATTTTAAAATATTGACAAATTGAAATATAATTAAATTATGAAAATGCATAGAAATATTTAAGAAGAAAGTTCTCTGCAAACCTGTTTCTGTTTAACAATCTTAAAGAATATTAGAGGACACATTAAACTCAAGTATATATTCAAGGTTAAATTTCAAGTTTAATAAATTATAAATAAATTTACAGGAGTTATTTTTACTGTGGATTATCACTTACAGAAGATGTATATGTAGTGTAATAATTTAAATCATGTATTTTAACTTGGAAAAGTTCATTGGGGTATATAGATTATGGGGCACCAAAATTTACTCTTTTTTTGTTTTTAAAATTTTAATTTAAATTCTAGTTACTTAACATACAGTGCAATACTGGTTTCAGGAGTAGAATTCAGTGACTCATCACTTATCTATAACATCCATTGCTCATCATAACATCACTTATCTAGTCTTTTTTTTATTACATAATGTGTTTTTCTACTCAGTTATATTGGATACTCTGAGGTACATACAATTACATTGAACACAACTGGTCAGATTAGAAATTCAATAACAAATGTAGGTGGCATTTGTACAGCACTTCTTAAAGCCATTGAATAGTTGTAGGAGAAACACTACAGTCAACAAGGAGGTAAACGTTCTTTTTTTTAACATACACTCACATTAATCATGGGATTTTTAATATTTAAAGAGCATCTGTGTTTCTAAGACAGATTTTTCTCTGCTGAAAACACATACAGGACCCTGTATATAAAATATTTTCAGAATCTCTTTAAAAAAATGACTCTTCCTTGGAACTTCACTCATGACTTTCACTGGAACTGATCTCTCATAGAACACTATCATTATTTGGATATGTCTTTTATCCTTCTTCATGTATAATGTATTCTGATGTAGTTAGCTTTGTGAATGCCTCAATTCCCTTATCTGATTGCAAGTTTCTTCAGCCCTGAAATTGTGTATTTTTTTCAGGCTAGTATCAATAATTCTGTGTCAAATATGTGTAATGTACGGCATCTAAAAATAATAAGGAACAAGCAGGGTTAATACAAAGTATTAATAGATACTCAATGGATACTTCTGAATTCTAAGAGCTAGTGTTACAGTATCCATTGTTAAACTTTGAGTAAATCAGCAGAAGCTACATTTGTAACCCCATCAAGAAGCTAAGATCAGGAGTCCTGTATGTAATCATACATGTGGGTGCGAAGGTGGGGTCGCTAAAAAAGTATTCCCTTGGATTCTGTCAGGGACAGCTGCTATTTGACCTCTCATCGTCCCCCCCCCCCCCCCCATAGGGCA
>NW_027528357.1:6199139-6206176 GCF_008692635.1 Crocuta crocuta
ACCTCATAGTGCATATATCAGTTGCTTGGGAAGCATTTCTGAATAAATTAGTGAAGAGAGAGCATTTTGTCAAACAGGATGATGTGTACAGTTTGAGGCATGTAACAACCTTGATGCAGAGGACTGATTTGTTCATTTAAAAATCAAGAATGTTCAAGACTAATTATCAGAGAACTCCTGTTGGACAAGAGACTGGTTTCCATGGCAGCACAGACAAGGAAGTGGGTCCTGGGAGAGTTAAAACAGTTATTTGCTCCTTTGAGGCTTCAGGGTATCGACACATATCATTCTTACAGACTTGCTTCTTGGAAACACTGGGGAGAACTCTCATTTTCTGTAGTAATTGGTGTATAGATTTTAAGGGAACAGCAATACAATAATGTTTCTATGCACACAGTAGGTGATGTACCTAATAAAGTATATGCTGTCTGGGTCTGTTATATTATTACAGAATCGGCATGTATTTTCAGCATTTATGTTCACCACATTAATTCCCAGGAATCAAAAGGAATGGTTTTGAGGTGACAGTGTTCACAAAGAGACTTCAAGCATCTAGGTCTCCTTTGTTCTAAAGTCCATCCCCAGAATATTCCACGAGTCAGTATCAGTTCTATTGCCTACTTTAATAATATCAAAGCGTTACTGCATGCAAAACTACCAATCCAGTGCCCTAAACTGGCAGAGATGTGCCAAAGGCATGTGTGGGTATTTTATAGTACGATACCAATAGTTTCATGCAAGAGCATATGTACAAGATCACGTGCTACTGAAACATCGTTGTTTGGAACAGAGCATTATTTATGATGCTCTGCATCAGTAGGATTCTAAATATATGGGTATATTTCACTGTTTGCATAGTAATATTTTAAAGCCTAGAGATAACAGAACATTTAACACAATCTATGAAAGCCTCATTCACAAGTCATAGGTAACAACAATATAATAGACCTAAAGGGGCCATAAAAACATTCCTCTCGATTGACTTACCCAACTTTCCTCATATATATATTGACCTCCTGTAGCAGGAAAAGTTTTGATCTCGGCCAAATAAAGGCTGTTCTAAGATTCAGATCACTGATTATTTTTACTGTGAAGCCTTTTCTGGTCTACTCCCCCATCTAGTGGAGTCAATTCCACCTGGTAGAATCAATTCCAGTTCCCTCAAGAAACACTTCCAATAGACCTGTTTACGCTTCTGCCTCCTCCTACTCTCCCCTCTAATCCCTGGTGAAAAGGGGTCACATTCTATTCTTATTAATCCTTGGGGTGGCCATGGAGCTGGGTCCAGAGAATAAACTTTCTAAGGGTTTGCTAAACAAATGATTGAATGAACAAATAAGCAAATGAAGGAAAAGCTAGACATCAGGATACTCTGGAGTAAATTGATCAATAAACACTGCAGTACAACTTGTGCTTTCTGGTGATTCTGGTAGGAAGTCGATCCCTTCCAGCCATGAGACTACAGTGAGTGTGGTGCAGTCTGTGTGCGACCAGGAAACCCCCAACACTAACACCCAGCAAAGCCCCAGCAGGCTGCAAAAAAGCAAGGAGTAAACTATTAACAGCCAAGAATCAGGAGATGACAGACAGATCATCAGGAAAGATCAGTGGCAGTAACCATGAATAATCATATCAGGATGGGACACTTAGTACTGAGTCAAAAGATGACAACTCTCTTACAAAACATAATTGAAAGGACAACTTAGTCTCTCTGCCTGACAAACTGGATCCAAATGCCCATATTAAGAGTAACTGAGAGTATAGACTACACATCACTATAAATTTAGATATAGGCACTAGGACTATTTGAATAACAGTAATTTTTTTGTAAATAGCTATGGAGGTCTTTTACACACCCATGTACAGTGCATCTCTCTAGAATATTTGGATCAAGTTTCTTTCCTATAATCTGTTTTGCCATCAATCCATCTTTAAAAAAATTCAAAAGCATTTAGACTTTCCCTAGGGTGAGTGTCTATGGCTGGACCTCCATAGGACTCAATGCAGCATTACTCTGCATCAGAGCTGCTTCAGCCATAGTCCAGAATTGTGCCGGCCTCAGCTGTAAAGGTGTGTGCACTTGGGCTTTTGGTCTTGTCAATGAATGCATCAGGCCTAATCAAATCCTGGAATATGGAATCCTGTGGGTAAAACAAAAACAAACAAAAGACAAGAGACTGATTATATGTAACCAACACTATATATTAGAATAAAAGGTGGCTTCCAAGGGGACCAAGTTCTAATTTGCTTCATCAGTTCATTTGATCTATGTCAACAACTTATGTGTTAGTTAGATTGTAAAAAGACAGTTATTTGGTGTAAGTAAGCTCAGAACAAGGCAATTCTGTCACTTGATTTGATTCTTTAACACCATTAGCTTTTATAAAGACAGCACCATACAGTGTTGAGTGCTGGCTCATGTTTACAAAGGAAATATATTGGATGGTGAAGAGTATAGAATCTGGAGCCAATCTGCCTGGATACAAAACCCAAGTCCTCCACTTAATATGTGTGAAATCTTGCACAAGATACCTGATGTTTCAGTTGCCATGGTTGCATGATAGATACCCCCAAACTTTATGGCTCACAATTCAATGTGTCAGGAATTTGGACCGAACATAGCAGAGCCTGCTTGTCTCTGGATTCACTTTCTGAACTAGCAACTGGATGACTTGGAAACTAGGAATTGAAATCCTCTTCAAATAACTCATTTACTAATGGTTGATGCTGACTGTTTTCTGACACCTGAGCTAGGGTTGTTTACTGGAACACCTGCACATAATTTCTCCATGTAACCTGAATTCCTTACAATGTGGTATCTGGTTCCAGGGATGAATGTCCCCAAAAAGAGGTCCAGGCAGAAGTTTTGTGTGTGTGTGTGTGTGTGTGTGTGTGTGTGTGTTTGAAATGAACTGGCCTTTTTAAAACTAGCTTTTTAAATAAACTAGCCTGGAAAGTCACATTGTATCCTTTCCACCATATTTTATCAGGTAGTGAAAACACAACGCTACCCAGGTTCAAGGGAAAGATAAATAAACTATGCTTCTTGATAGGAAGTAACAGGCTTCTGTAACAACTTGTGAGAATGAAAATACTTCTGTAGGCTTTTTGTGGAAAATACAATTTGCTTTACTTTTCTTGTCTTTGTTTTCCTATCTGTAAAATGAGGATAATAATGCAACTGAGACAGTTGCTATTATCGCAATTCTTTCCACTGTGTGTGGAATTCATAAGTTAACATTCAAGTTAAGCCCTATTTCTAAGTTATTGGCTTTGTATTACAGGGTGAAACATAAATAGATGATCTATAGTTTTATGCAAAGAGAACCCAGTTCTCTAACTATAATTCCCTATTCCTTAGTTGTCTACTGTGAGAGGGAAAGAGAAGGGGAAAAGTGAGAAAAATAAACTGAAAATGGAGAAAATGGAGGAAATGTCAAATATCAAATCCATGGATTAATGAATAAGAAAGTTCAAGTGAAAGAGAAAATGGAGAACTACTATTTGTATACCTTGGGGTCTCAATCTCCTTCAATTTTCAGCATTTTTGGTGACAGAAGCTATAATTTTTCTTTGGGACTCATGGTCTAATTAGGTAATCTCAGAAAAATGCTGTTTACAGTTTGAAAGGGATTGCATACCTCTTACTAAGGCTGGACAATGTGGTGTATCCTTAGAATAATGTTCAGTGCAAAAAATATTATGTGACTACTCTTTATGTACTTTTTTCAAGTCTTCACCTCTCAAGTATTATACCAAGTAATGTAAGTTCTATGTTCTAATTATATATTTATGTGATTTTTAGTATAAATCCTTCTCACAAGACCACAAATTCTTAAGGTTCACCATTATATACCAGAGCTTAGTATATAGTAGTAATTAAATTCAAAGTTTTGAATAGGTAATTAATGAAAATGAATGAATGAACAAATGAATGAAATAACACTGTAAACTCAGAGCACAATTATTTTAACCTGAACCAGTTGTAATCACATTTGTCTTTAGTGGTTTTAGGAACATTTTTTTTTTCAAGTTCACATTAGCCAAGACTTTAGTAGAAAGATTCTACGCGTAAGACTAAGCTGGAATTGAGGCGTCTGGGTGGCCCAGGTCATGATTGGGCATCCGGCTTCGGCCCAGGTCATGATCTCACAGTTTGTGGATTCGAGCCACCCGTCAGACTCTGTGCTGACAACTCAGAGCCTGGAGCCTGCTTCGGATTCTGGGTCTCCCTCTTCCTCTGCCCCTCCCCCACTTGCTCTCTGTCTCAGTCTCTCAAAATAAAAAATAAAAGACAAAAAAATTTTTAAAAAAGACTCAGCAGGAATTGAGTTTAAAAGTGTGTAAGTCAACTTCTCTTAGTTTCTCTTTTCTTCTCGCCTTTTATATTGCTGACTCCCAACTTTTGTGCCCTTATTAAATATCTTCTACTGTTAATCTATTATAAGCTCTTCAGTGACAGTAGTGGTAGCACTGATTCCCTTGGAGATATTTCCACCAGTATCATTTCCTCTTTGTTCCATTCACATGTCATAACAATATTGGTTAAAATTAAACAAGTCAAAGTTGTAAGGTGGTACCACAGTTGTAAGGTGGAACATAAAAAACATTTTCAAAAAGTGTCAGTAGAATATCATTATTTAAAGTTTTTAAAAACCTGAGACTTCATCGCACATGTGAAGGTCACTGACTTTCAAGGAATAGGTAGTGCTTTGGCAAATCCTTCTATAAATTCATTACTGAGAAATGATAATGTAAAATATCATGACTGATGTGACAATTTTTTTGAAGATTCATTGACATAACTGTACAATTTGATTTCTTGGTATCTACTCTAATTATGGCATATGAAGCAGTAAGAACTGATGCCATACAGAAATTGGAAGTAAACTGCATATTACACAGTGAGCAAAGCATAAAGTGCCAAATATATCCTTAGTAAAGTGCCATTTAGTAGGTTTAGTGCAAATCCCACAACTTTTGTAACACCCCTCTCTAATGCAAGATTTATTTATAGGAGCCATCTAGGGCTTGAAAGAAATTTAATTAAGAAGTAGAATACCTCAGGTATCAGGGTTGTGCTTATGTTAAATCAAATAAACAAGGACACTCAAAATTATTCCTT
The DNA here is from genome assembly GCF_008692635.1 of Crocuta crocuta. Taxonomy (NCBI): domain Eukaryota; kingdom Metazoa; phylum Chordata; class Mammalia; order Carnivora; family Hyaenidae; genus Crocuta; species Crocuta crocuta. Next base: position 6,204,265 of record NW_027528357.1, read on the forward strand.
GTCCTACTTTCAGTAGAACATTGATCAAAGATCCAACATCATCACTAGAGGCTTAGATTTTAGTAAGTTGTTAAGATATCAACTGTAATCATTTTTTCCAAAAATATCCCCACCAAAGTAAAATATTCATGGATACTAGGTCCTCCTACCAAACATTATACTATGTGATTTCAAGTGAATTTATTAGATAAAAGTTTCTAAAGTTTGAAATTACTGTGCCAGAATTAGGACAAAGACGTTTAAAATGGCTCTCAGTTCATCATTTTGGCTTTTTGAAGAACAGCTATGACATAGTATTCATCATTAGGGATCAATATGGATACCAGGATTTCATGAGAAATATGTTTGTTGACCTTAATAAATCCTCAACTGTGTAAATACAGAAATATTTGTACAGGCAATTTTCTGCTGAATTACATTTCATCTATGCACATTCTCACATTGCAATATATTTTTTAACAACTTATACTAAAGGTTTGATGTGATGGCAGTTTTCCTAAAGAAACATTTCTAATTGTTTCACAATGGTTATTTTTATATCTAGTTATTTAATCATCATTATCGTCATGATTAATCCACATTTATGTGTTTTGAAAACTTTTTGCTACTGTACAAATTGTTGTAATGAATAAGACTTTTTGCTTAGATAAATTTACATAAAATGAATTACTAGATTAACAGATTTGAAAATATTTAAGGCTGTTGATAATTTCTGTATCTTTTGAAGCACCAGAGAAAATTGTATGTGGTAGAAATGTAAATAAACTGAATTCATAAACTAAACTGAATTCATACATCTCATTTAAAATGATAGGTAGCCCCTAATTTTCCAATTGGTAATATTACAAAAATTATATTCTAAGGTGTTTGTATTAGGTTTAATATATATTTCTTTAGTTGTGAGATGTTATAAAGCTCTCAACTGCTCACAGATTTAACCTTTAATATAGCTACAATATACTAGGAGCAAATAATGGCTCTCTGGTGGTGCTTCTAAATGTTGAGTTCTTTGTCTCTGTCTTTCACTCTTTAATTCTGTTTTCAGTGAGTGCCACCGCATTGAACCTCTTGAAAATGAGATTCTAGGAGCACCTGGGAGGCTCAGTTGGTTAAGCCTCTAACTTTGGCTCAGGTCATCCTCTCACAGTTCAACAGTTCAAGCCCCACATGGACTCTGTGCTGACATCTTGGAGCCTGCTTCCAATTCTGTGTCTCCCTCTCTCTCTGCCCCTCCCCTGCTTGTTCTCTGTCTCTCTCTCTCTGTCAGTCTGTCTCTCTCTCTCAAAAATAAATAAACATTCTTTCCTTTAAAAAAAGAAAGAAAATGGGATTCTAAGCTTTTGAGGGTCTTCTCCCTATTTGAGCACTGAGGAAAAGCAAAGGGGGTAGGAAACTGGAAGAAGGCTCCTGTGACACTGAGTGGAGATCTCAGGACTGAATCCTTCCCAAGGCATTATGGACAGAAGTGAGAGAAAGAGGGAGAACAAAAATCAGACAGACTCTGGTAAATCAGTGTTCTAAAGAAAAAGAAAGAAAAAACACCAAGCGCNTTATATATAATATAATATTTATAGATGATTCAAATGAGGAAGAAAAAACTCAAGGAAATTAAAATGACTTTAATTAAGTATATATATTAATTTATCTTCTAGAAAATACAAGATGATGCACTGAAAGAAAATCTACGTTTAGCTCAAGAATATCAGGAATTACAGACTACTTTCTTAACTGAAAAAGACAATTATTTCAATCTATATGATAGAGAGTTATCACTTGCTGGTTCAATTCGAGATAAGAAACAGGTAGGTTTTCTTATTCCTTTTCTAATAATAATTTACTTGACATACGTGCTGCAGAAAGTAACAAGCAGTCATGGGCTTTTATATGACTGATGGTGGTCCTTTATATGCCA
>NW_027528357.1:6206181-6283749 GCF_008692635.1 Crocuta crocuta
TTTATATGCCACCAAATGGCATATTTTCTTCTTGTAAATTTTTGGTGAATATTACCTTTGAAGTGAAATTTTGAATGGATATTTGAGAAATGAAAAAACTTATTTTCTAATCCACTGTTTTATACTAATTTGCTTTATTGTGACCTGGAATAGCAAGTTTTCATAGTTATAGATTTAAATATATTATCATAGATTTCAAATTTCAATTCTATCTATAGGTAAGTTTTCACCATATGCCTCAAAATCCTCCATATAGTATATGGGCTTCAAATGTTGGTTTCTATTTTCTTAATTAATAGGGTCTTAATTATAAAGTTGGAGGATATATGACCCTCTGTGTGTAATGGAAATCACTAGAAATTCTCATATATTTTGTAAAAGATTCTGTAATAATAAAAATATGAAAGTAAAATACACAATACACCACAAATGGAAAAGGAAAGAGAAAGCTCCATTACTAGTGTTAAGATATGGCCACTTCCTCTGTTTTCTTCTCCAGATACTCATTGACAAGAATGATCATTTCTTTTTGAATTTCTATATTTTCCCAGAATTTAAATTTAAAAATATAGGGGCACCTGGGTGACTTAGTTGGTTAAACGTCCGACTTTCGCTTAGGTCATGATCTCGCGGTTCGTGGGTTCAAGCCCCGCGTCGGGCTCTGTGCTGACTGCCAGCTCAGAGCCTGGAGCCTGTTTCAGGGTCTGTAACTCCCTCTCTCTCTGACCCTCCCCTGTTCACGCTGTCTCTCTCTCTCTCTCTCTCTCTCTCTCTCTCCTAGAAATAAATAAAACATTAAAAAATTTTAAAAAATAAATAAAATAAATTTCAAAATATAGAGACATGCTTATTTTTTTAACAATTCACCTAGTCATAAGAACCGGCAAACTGCTAATGAATCCTTTCTCTTATAGTTGTCACCCATATTACTCTACCATAAATTAGTAGTTTGAAATTCCAGTACTTTATTTATCCCTCCTTATGGTGGAATATTGGGAAGACAGAAGGCCAGGATTTGAGTGCATCCCTACCAGTTACTAGCTCAGTGATCTTGGCAAGTTATTTGTCCTTTCTGGCCTCAGTTTTCTCATCTGTGAAATAAGATTTACCTCAGAGGAAAACTGATAAGTAATAAGAAGGAAATAACCATAGTTGCTTTTGAAAATAAAGGGATACTGTGCAATTATACATAACTATTACATTCATCTGGTATGCTGCTTATGTTTCCCATCTATCTGCTCTCCTGTGAGTTAAAGCTTCTGAATATGTTAAAAGAGAGAGTGTGTATTTTTCTCTTAAAAATTAGTAGCACAACCAAGGTAGATTAAGAAATAAATGTGGTTGTGAAAAAAATGATAATACAATGATATGTCAAAATCTTAGTGTCCTCAAACCATGTGCAGGATTCAAAGGAAGGCCATCAATGGAACATTTGTCCAATCACTTCATGCATTTGACATTGTTATTGAGGCTAAACATGTTCTATTTGTTCCTGATAATTGAGGAGGAGAAAATAATCAATGGGTATACTGTATTTCCTTTTCTAACCAGGAGGGAAACAAAAATAAATATTATGTATACTTGTTATCAGTTTATTTAGAATCCTTTGGTGGCAAATGACAAATAGATACCTGCATAAGTAGTGAGGAAATCAGGCCTTTAAGAGAGTTTCTAACACAGTATTTCCATAGTAGGAATAAAATTGTCTTGATGTTGGAATTAGAGCAAATTGTGATTCAAGATCCAAGGCGTGAGACCCTGGTATGAACAGACAGTGAGGTATGCTAGGAGACTGAGTTTATATTTGTGATGATCCCTTAGACGAATCACTTTTAGCATACCTGTTTCAGGGAAACTTTCAAAGATTTATTTGTACTTCCAATCATTTTTCATTTCCATCCTTCAGCGATGGAGGTCATTAAGTGCAGGCTGCCCTTGTCAGTGTCATGTAGGATCAATTTGCTGCAATGGACAGAGAGGCCTTATTGATGCTGTTAAATCTGTCAGTGAGAAATCGTATGTCATTAGCGTCTAATGCACTGCTTACAGGATGGAATTTGGCCATCAAAACTGAAAAAAAAAACCTTTAATATTTTAGTGCACTTCTTTGATATTGCAGCATTTCCCACATATATATCTTACAGGTTTTAGTCCTTTGACCACTTTAGTTTGGATACACAAAAGCACCGTTCAATCTTTATTCCCTTGTTTAATTTTGTTGTCATATAAAATGGATCTCACTTGAAGGAATTTTGTGTATTATTTTCCTGTTTTTATAGTAACTTTATTGCTTCTGGACATACATTCCATTTGGCATGGCAAATAATTATATTTTGATGCTTGTGCTTCTTAAGGAGTATTATTCTCTCTACACAAATTATACACTTTCATATTTCTTTGTATTTTTAGGCCAACAGTAGCAAAGAAAGCTTGTAAAACAAATTCAATATAAAAAATAATGTCCCCTTCCTTAACACAATTTTATTTACAACCCTCAGTTGTTAGAATGTTATAGTATGAGTCTTGGGGATAAGATCATGTCTGTTTCCTTTGCACATGTTTCTTGATATTTTCCTATACTTTAAAATTTTGCAGTGATGAATATTTCCCCCTTTAAATATCAGAAACAAACAAAAATGACTGTGAAAAATTCTTATCTTCCCTGTTCATGGCTAGTGATAGAATAGAATCCAATCTAAAAATCAAAATTGAAAATAACACTATAGGGGAATAAAAGAAAAATACCTGAAAAACAGATTGTACTTCTGTGTAAAAATAGACATGTTCATCATTTTCATTAAAAGATTTCAAAAATATTTCAAAATATTTAGATCCATGAATAGATTGATAAAATCCTGTTTGTTTTCATTGCCATCTCCAATTCTTCAAGTCTGCCAAGAAAGGTAAGCTCAAAGCAAACAAGCCAATGTTGATGTGTTCTTTTGGCTGAGAACACGATCCCTATCAAAACTGGTTAAAATATATTTTTAATTCTGCTGTGAACCATTTGTGGTTCTTAACCTTTGCCTACTCCAGTTCTCAGTACTTTCATTCTAAGGGAATACAAATCATTAGATGACTCTGACTCGTCAGCACTTAACCTGCACTTAAGGGACCCTGTATGTGTGCCATGCAGTTTGCACACATTATCTCTGTAATGCCCATCAGTAATCCTCTAAAATTTGTGTTATTATTATTAATATAGTCATCTCCAGTTTAAGATATGGAGCTGAGACTGAGTGTGCACAAGGTCACCTGAGTAGGAGGAACTGACTAAGAAGGGAATCAAACAGGATTTTCAGAAATCTAACCCATCTCATAACTATGACATACCCCTGTACTATGTAACATTATTAAGTAATCCTATATGTCTCATCAGGCTCTAGAAAACATGTAAAAGCCACATCGGTCATGCATTTTGTCACTAGTGTCCATCTGAAACAGATTATTTGATTCACTAATTGTTTTTATAATTTTATTTCATTGAAGCTATGTTTTCAGTGATGATTTTCTTGTGGGGAAAGAACTACCCATTTATTATAAATTACTTAATTTTTACAGGGATTATGGATAATGTTTGCAATTCTAAAATTGTAAAAATTTTGAACTGGATATGTCCTTAGAAATATTACCCATTTCTTTAAAAGATTATTTCACATACACACACACACACACACACAAATAAAAAAAATAGGGGTGCCTGAGTGGCTCAGTGGGTTAAGCGTCTGACTTTGGCTCAAGTCATGATCTCATGGTTCATGAGTTCAAACAGTACATGGGGCTCTGTGCTGACAGTGCCTGAAGCCTGCTTGGGATTCTCTTTCTCCTTTTCTCTCTGCCCCTCCCCCGCTCACATGTCTCTCCCCCTCTCTATCTTTGTCTTTCAAAACCAAATAAACATTAAAAAAAAAAGTAAAATAAAAGATTACTTCACAAGTGAGGAACCTTAGGGCCACAGTGGCTCAGTGATTTACCATATATACAGTTAGTTAGGAAAAAGCTGGCCTAGGACACAGCTGCCTTAACTTACCTTCAAATATTCTCTCCAACCAACTGTAAAATGAGCATGTGATATTTTTTGAAGGTTTGAGTGGACCAGTAGTTGACAGTAGTAAGAGTAACTACAGTGGGTACACTCAGATTGGAATCACCTTCAAGTAACCTGGGCTTATTAAGGAGTCACATAGGGACATAAATCAGAGAACTACTTTGGAGCTCTAAGGAATACTTCTGGGACTTGCAGAGTTCAAACACTATTCATTCATTCATCATTCATTCAATTACTCAAAATAAATTATCAATCATCCATTGTACTTCTATCCATTGTTTCGATCCAATAAAAGGCTTAGGAAAATGCCACTCAGCTTCCATGCTGATCCCCAGAGACCAACGGTCCTTTTTTTCTAGTATAGAGCATAGAATCCGACCCCAACAACATCCTCTCTTCACTCCACCAATGGAAAAATCATGAATTTTTGCTATCTAATCTCTTTCACCTAAGTCTCAATGGACAAAGTTTCCATTTTAAATTCTCAAACATAATATATCATCCATAAATTTTGTTAGCACATTTTCTCTTGCCTCTTTCAGTTTTAAAACATGGGTTTCCTCTAATACTCACTTTACATCAATTTTATGTGGAGTCAGTCAATTCCAGTAATAAAGTTATTTTCTTAAGGAAATGTGAAAGCTGTTTTAGTTCTCTTTTTCATAAGTAGCTTGTATTGCTTATTACTTTGCAAGTATTAAAATATATAAAATCGGGTTTTGAGTAGTAATTTTTGAGTGCTTGTTTCAGTGTAGATGGAAATTTATTCCTTTGCTAAGAAATTCATAATTTCTTAATTAGTTTCATCACACACACACATACACACACACACACGTGTACACACACTTGTTCAGGAGGAGTTGCCATACCTTATACACTAATAAGCTTGCATTAAATTTCTACTGGCCCTTTTCTCTGAAGAGCTCTCAAGAAATCTCTAAATAGCTTTTGTGATCCTAAGACAGGAGTAGATAGTTGGTCTTCTATTGTTTTACCCCAGTGAGTCTCCCTTCTGTTTTCCAAACTCTGTAAGAAAAACAACAAAAATTAAATGTTTATTTCTGGCCAATACTTTAGAAAAGTCAGCTTAGCTTAAATCAGACCAGTTCTTCAGTCTAGTACCAGTTTTGAGTGAATTGTAGGCTTATGTATCCTTCAAGCAATTTTGAGAAGGTAATCTAGTAGAGTTGTACAGCAACAAGCAGTTTTAAATGTCCGCAAGAGCTTAAAAGTGATTTCTAGAATGTGATGGCATCCCTGATATATAAAAGACACTCAAGGTATAATGTTCATACATAGAGATGATCATTGAACAACACCGGTTTGAACTGCACAGGACTAATTATCCGTAGACCTTTCTCACTATATATATTGGGAAACACTTTTTGAGATTGTGACAACTTGAAAACACGCACAGATGAACCATGTAGCCTAAAAAAATATCAAAAAATTAAGGAAAAGCTAGATATGTCATGAACACATAAACTCTATGTAGATACTAGTGTATTTTATCATTTACTACCACAAAATATACACTAACCTGTTTTAAAATGTTAAAGCGTATCAAAATTTACACAACATACTTACAAACCATACATGGCACCATCTGCAGCCAAGAGGAATGTAAACAATAAACAAGATACATTATTAGGTCATAACTTTATGAAATTAACTGCAGTATATACTGTACTACAGTAATCATTTCATAGCCCCCTCCTATTGCTATTGTGGTGTGCTCTAATGTTGTGTCTACTCAAAAGGCCCTGGACATGCTCATAATCTCTATGTGAGCACTTCCTCTCTGCAGCAAATTGCTATTGTAGTAAAAGTTATTTCAGGGTGCCTGAGTGGCTCAGTTGGTTAAGTGTCTGACTCTTGATTTCAGCTCAGGTCATGATCTCCTGGTTCATGAGTTCAAGCCCAGTGTCAGGCTCTGCACTGACAGTGTGGAGCCTGCATGGGATTCTCTCTCTCTCTCTCTCTCTCTCTCTCTCTCTTTCTCTTTCTCTCTGTCTCCCTCTGTCACTCCCCTGCTCTCACACTCTCTCTCTCTTTCCCTAAAAATAAATACATAAACTTAAAAAAAGTGATCTCAGGATATATGGATATCTGGAAATGCCTGGAAACATTTTTGGTTATCACAACAGGGGATTTGTGGAGGGGTATTTCTGGTATCTAAGGAGTAGAGGCCAGGGATACTGCTAAATATCTTTCACACACACACACGTGCGCGCGCGCTCACACACACACACACACACACCNGGGATCGCCTCCCACCCTGGAGTCTCCGATCCCGGCCCGATTTTATCTTCCCCGGTTCGCACTCACGTTAGAAGGCTCTCTCAGTGGATTCTGCGTCTTTTTTCTCCCAATTTCTCAGGTTTTGTAAGGTTTCCAATGGCTTCAGATCTTTTCTGTGTGATGTATGGGCGCGAGTGCAAGTACGGAGCTCCTTACTTCTCCGCCATCTTGCCCTCTCTCCGAAATATTTTCAAATAAATAGGTTATATTCTTTGGAATCCATACAGACCGAGAACTCTGACTTTTTAAAATGTCATAGTGCAGCTATAAAATGACATAGTAGTTTTTAATCATTAAAAGACCATTTAAAAATTACAGTAAGTAAAATGTTTATTATATGTACCTCCTATAAATAGGTATATTTTGTACTTACACTTGCCTAATGCAGGACTTAGAACTGCAATTGATTTGCAATTCTGTGGGAGTATCAGTATAATGATTTTTTTTTTTACTTTTGAACTACACATATGCATCACAATGACATAAACATTTGAAAAAACTGCTCTTGTAATCATCTTTCCTCAAGTCATCTTTCCTCAAGTCTACAGAACTGTATCTTATAATCACTTATTAACATGAATATTAATATAGAAAGTGCATATTCATATACTAAATGTCTTCTGTAGGTCATTTGTTCTTTTCTCAGAGTTTTACTCTTATTGAAGGTAGAAAGGAATATCTATGGACAACTTCTTAAATCCCTCTGATTCTCTGAAAAAAATGGAAATACTACTGTCTCCCTAGCAGGATTATTGTAAAAAGCATTTCATAATAGTTAACATTTGTGAAGCACTTACTATGCACAAGGCTTTGCCACCTTTTATATGTATTTTTTAAAATTTCTTCAATAACTGCATGGAACATAACATATATATTTTAAGTGGAAAGCACCTACAATAGTTTTTCACAAACTGTATGTATGTTTGTGAAAGATATGGCTTTCTGTAGAAGATATGACTTCTGATATTGTGATTATTCTTTAGATAAGCATATATCCCTTACTTCTTATACAAACTCTTGGTCTAGCTATACTATTATAGAAAAGCTTCTAGCCTATAATAGATATAAAATAATTTATGCAACCTGAGATTATAGTGTGAATTAAAAAGAGAGAGGTCAGAAAGGTAGGGTAATAGTGACATTATGATAATCAGTTAGAAATGCAGACAGGTGCTAGAAGGAATAGAGCAATGGACAAAACCCACCTTGGTTAGGTAAAACTGTGACAGAGGATTGCAGAATAGGAAATCATATTTGAGAAGGTGTGAGGGATAGACTTAGCAATAACTTGGGTTAGTCAGAGTTACATCAAAACCTTGTACTAAAAAACATCATAAGACCATATACATTTATTAAAAGAGCCCAATCGCAATAGCTGTAACAACCAGAAATTTCCTAGAAAGAACCAAAGAAGAAATATGTCATCAGAACCATCTTGAAGAAGTCTGTGAAAGTTTACAGATGGAGAAGACAATAATAAAAACAAGACACACCATGACAATCCTCAATATTTTAATTTGAAGGGATCTGGCCTCCTCACATTGCAGTTGTAAAACAATTCCACACAATCTACAATCATTTCAAATGTGACACAACTAAACAGGATTTTATTAATAGCCACACTTCCAGAGGACATATTTTGTATCTAGTGAAATGTGTTCCTACTTATCCATATTCGACATATACCTATATAAATCTGATTTTCCAACTAAGAAAGAATTTATTCAGCTTTCTTAGGTTCCTTAATCAATTCACTAGGCACTAGTTGACATATAGGCAACTAAGCACTAGTTATATATTTTGTTGTTGTTGTTTTCTTGAAATGGACCTGTGAAGGGGCACCTGGGTAGCTCAGTCAGTTAAGGCTTCTGACTTCAGCTCAGGTCATGATCTCAGGGCCCATGAGTTGAGCCCCCCTAGAGTTCTGTGCTGACAGCTCAGAGCCTGGAGCCTGCTTCAGATTCTGTGTCTCCCTCTCTCTCTGCCCCTCACTCATTCTCTCTCTGTCTCTCTCTCTCTCAAAAATAAATAAATGTTAAAAAAAGAAAGAAATGGACCCGAGGAAATTAAAATTACCAAAATTATATAATTATTATACTTGTACAATCTGACCTTTTAGGTGTTTGTTAATAAAGGAATATGGAAAAATATTGTGGACATATAGGCATTAAAAACACTTTACCTTTGTCAGATGAAGGGTAACTCCAATAGCTTTCCTATCAAAGTAATCCTAAATATGACAGATTCCTTTTTTAAATCTTGTTCCATCATAGTAAATCACCAATTAAAAAAAATGTACACGCAGCCAACACGTTATCTAAAAAGAGGAAAGATAATAGTGCAGTGAATAATATAGTTTTAGAAATATGCAGGGGCGCCTGGGTGGCTTAATTGGTTAAGCGTCCGACTTTCACTTGGGTCATGATCTCGCGGTTTGTGGGTTCGAGCCCCACGTCGGGCTCTGTGCTGACTGCCAGCTCAGAGCCTGGAGCCTGTTTCAGAGTCTGTCACTCCCTCTCTCTCTGACCCTCCCCTGCTCACGCTGTCTCTCTCTCTCTCTCTCTCTCTCCTATAAATAACTAAAAATTTAAAAAAAAAGAATTATGTAAAGTTGTGTCAGATATAAAATCATTTTCAAATTATTTCCTTTGGTGCTGGTAATCAGAATTGTGTGGTTTATTCAAGGAAATAAACCCTCATTTTAAAGAAGATATGCAATGTACTCATAGGTTATTGGAAAAAAAGTGTATAAAACAAAGCTACTATCTGCATTGATGTACATAGAAAAAGAACAAAAATGTTATCTGTAAAAGCAGAAAAGAATTTGGCCTGCTTGACTTTTTGTATCAAGCATGCTACAGCAATCTTTTGATTCTAATATGAAACTATAGTAAGGATCATTGCACTAATGCATGAGGATTTGTGATAATGTTGCAGAAATTTTACTGTCAAAACTGAACTGCAGTGTAATGACTTTTGTTATCATGGTTTCTAATAACTATTCAGCATGAATTGACCCTACATATGTTTTGCTGCAATAATGTGTCAGTAACTCAAAAGGATAAAAAGGAAATAAAAACAGTCAATACAGTACTATGTATGACTTCATGATAACCTTTCTCCATTCTTACTATTAATATTGTTAGAACAGTTGTACATAGACACTGTGCAAACTACAGCATCATCTGGAAATGAAAGCTTAGACGTGTTGTGACAGTTTTGGCCAAATATACCTAAAAACCACTTTATAAGAAAACTGTGTTCCCCTCTGTTCACACTGAGAACTAGGTACTGATTGGTCCCTTACTACTTCAGAGTTTGTTACCCTCAGCTGTAGGGAGCCCTTGAAAGGTTTTTTCTTCTTTTCCTGACCATGTGTTAATTTCTTCCACCTTTTATGAGATATCCCACCCTTCCTGTCTGTCTCTCTTTGACTCCCCTTCCTGCCTGCCTGCCTGCCTGCCTTCCTTCCTTCCTTCCTTCTTTCCTCCCTTCTCTTTCTTTCTTTTCTCTCTTTCTTTCTTTCTTCCTTTCTTTCTTTCTTTCTTTCTCTCTCTCTCTCTCTCTCTCTCTCTCTCTCTCTCTTTCTTTCTTTCTTTCTATATCTTTGCATCTCTCCTTCTCCATTGGAGGATACTTTCACTTAAGCATCTCTCCATTGCAGTAAATAAGAGAAAATAAAAATAGTCCATTACATACCTCATATGTGAATGCCACCAATGGTATGATTTTATAAGTATAAAACATTGAACCCTGCACCTGCTATAACGTAGTCAGTTACAGATACTGTTCTCATTGTTATCCTATTGTTCTTATTTAATTTATAAAAACTCTGTAAGACAACTGAAAATATTCCCATTGTTTCTTAGGAAATGAATGGCTACTATAACAAAGTACCACAGACTGGGTGACTCAAGCCTGTCACCTCATTTTAAGTTCATTATCTCTGTGAAAAGCTTGTCTCTAATTGCAGTCACATTCTGAGATCCTGGGGGTAGGACTTCAACATAAGAATTTGAGGGGAGAGGAAAAGTAAAACCCATAACAGGTGCTTTATAAGTTAATGCCACACTACTTGTCAGTGGAAACAGTGCTGGAATTGAAACCCAAGTCCACTAGGCTCAGCCTCATGGACTTTCTACTATTCCATAGTTTCTCTTACACTCTTTTTCTCTACCCTGCTCAACCTATTATTCATCCTGTGCACCATTATATCTCTTTAAATGCAAAGGCCTTTCAGTTGTAAGGATTTTGTAACATCTGTGACCCTGGGCGTATGATGAAGCAGTGGCTAGTAACAAAATACTTTTTGATGGAGAGATATTATGATGTTATACAGGAAATAGCAGATCATTTATGTTTTTAATCAGTGGTCAGAGATCTAAGCAGAGAAGTTCTTTTTCTATCTAAACAGACTTTAAAATTCCTCTGCCATTGCCTCAAACTGCAGAACATGTATTTGCCAGTGCAGATGTACCTGATCATATATAGAGAATGCAATCAAAATGAGGATGAAGACACAGGCCATTCATGTTAAAAAACAGAGAGCAGCAGTTGCAAGCAGCAGGCAGCATGTAGCAAAGAATAAAGAAGGAAGCAAAGCTTTCTATGGAAAGTTGATGATAGAACACCAAGCTTTAGATTCTGGAGGACATGGCAGCACGAGTAGAGTTAGACACACACACACACACACACACACACACACACACACACTCACTATGGTGCTAGGAAATGATACTATATAATCAATGCTGAAAGAGACAGGCAGCTGACAAACACACTTCACAAATAGAATTTCCCCCAAACACAACAGAGTTTTAGAACAGAATTAAGAAGGATACTGAGTGCTGATACATGGAAACTCACATTCTGAAGAGGGTACTGGAATGTGACGGTAAGCATAAGAAGGAATTATGGCAATACCACCTCCCCAGATATCTTCCTGTATCGGAAGTGTGTGGACCAAGGTAAGGACTACCAGTCATTCCCTTTCAGTCTGAAGACTGAACTTCTTAAAAGCAATATCCCCTAACTTGGATGGGATCTTTTTTACCTGCAGATGCAGGGACTAGAGGTCTTTCTCTCGATTATCTGTGGATGGTCTACCTGAAGTTGCCACTGTGCACCGACAGCAGTGTAGCATGCATGTGTGGGAGCCAGCTGGTTGTGGGGCTTAGCTTTAGTGATGCCTCACCAAGTTTTAAATATCAAGGATAAAGAAATAATTCCAAGAAGGATCCATTTACAAGAAGCATAGTGCCTACAGAGGGAAATTATCACACTAACTCTAGCCTTAATATTCTCAATGTTTTATGACAGAAGACAGAAGAATATCTACATAAATTACAGAAGAGATTAAGACACCCAAAAATGCTGAATCCGGGCAAATTATTGTTTATGTGCTAGAAACAGAAAGGTATTTTCAAATGAGCAAACAAACAACAAATACAGCAAGTTTTAAAAAACCAGATGGCCAATAAACATAGGAAATAAATGTTTCTATCTCTCTAAAAATTGTATACATACAAATTAAAATGAGATACAAGTTTGCAGCTCTGTTTTTAGAAAATCATAAGATGGATTATACAGTGATGGTAGGGAATGTGGGAAAAGGTGAGAATGCTCATTTTTCCATAACCAAATTCACCAACCTACCTGTATTTACTCTATGGTTGGTGTCTTTCTTATTAAAAGTAATTAAATATACATTTATTTATTCAACTCCTAAAATAAATAAGGCCCTTTACTTGTGCTCTGAATCCATCCCCTTTTACCTTCTCATAGCCATCATCCATACAATTTTCCCATCCTTCTATATCCTCTCCAGTGGACTATTCCCATCATTATACAAACATGCTGTAGTACTTACCACCTCAGAAACCCTCATTTAATTCCACATGCCCTAGAGTGCTTCATTTTTGTTAAAGATTTTGGAATGAGTTTTGCTCATAATACCGTGGTCCCCTAATTTTCTCCCACCTCGCTGGACACTCTGTATCTCCTATATTAGCAACTCCTTCTGTACACCTTCCAAATGTTAGGGCAGTCCGGCACTCAGTAGTAGGGTTCATTTACTTTTTTTATCTGCATTCCCTCATTGCATGGATGCGTAAATGTGGATGAATTGCACAAGCACAATTTTGAGGAAAAGAAGGCAAAGAGTACATATTGTACATTTTTTGTTGTTTATATAAACAGGCTGAATTAATCTATGCTGATAGAGATCAGAAGAGTCTTTATCCTTAGTGGAAATTACTGACTGGAAGAGAACACAAAGGAGGGTTAGGGAACCATAGTAATGTTTTCTTTCCTGATCTGGGGATGTGTTCTGTTTGTAAGTAGTTCATTGAGCTACTTACTTATGTGTATACTTTAATATATGTATACCATAATTAAAACTTGGAATCATCCTTAGGGCACCTGAGTGGCTCAGTTGGTTGAGTGGCCAACTCTTGATTTTGGTTCAGGTCATGATCTCACAATCGTTAAGATTGAGACTACACCCCCCGCCCCCGGACACACACACACACACACACACACACACACACACACATACACACACACACACACACAAACACACCCTGGTTGGGCACTGAGCTGAACATGGAGCCTGCCTAAGATTCTCTTTTTCCCTCTCCCTCAGCCCTTCCCCCTCTCAAGCATGCACATGCATCCACATGCTCTCTCTCTCAAAAAACAAAGACTTGAAATCATCTAGTGACCACATTCAGAATAGAATATATATTTCTTGTCCTGGACTTCCAGACTGCATAATACATTCTCTTCCTTGTCATGTTACTCACAAATTAACCCCACTTTGCACTAGCCTCACTCTATTTTTTGATCCTTGACTGTTCATTCCGAGTACACCATCCTTGAAATTTCCAATCCTTCCAGATATAAATTTTCCCAAATTTCCTATACCTGGCTCTTTCTTCCCATTTAATATCATATTGAAAGTTCCATCCTAAAAGTCTTTCCAGTGCCCCTAATCTGAAGGTGTCCCCTGGCTACTCACACTCTATCACCGTATTTGCTTATTTTCATAGCACTTAATGCTCTGATACTTTATTCTATGTCCATTTACTCATAGCCTATTTCTGCCAACTGAATTTAAGCTTAATAAGGGCAAGGAACTTATTATCTTATTCACAACCACAACTCTAGCACCTAGAGGAGTGCTCGGCAAATATTTTTTTCAATTACTAGATGATTGTTCCTGATTGGGTATCTAACAAAATGTTTATGTATACTCACTGAGACAACATTTCTACTTCTAGGAATTTGTAAGAAAATAATCTGAAAGAGTCTGAAAAAAATACACATAATTATGTTGGCTATAGCTCTTTATAAAGAGGGAAAATGTCAGCATATTCAACATTCAGAGATATTGTTTAAGTATATAGTAGAATTGGTATACAGTGGAGTATTAAACAGTCTTTAAAAGGAATGACATAAATAACAGGAAACATATTTAATTAAAAATCATGTTATAACTTCAACATGTACTGTATGATTCCTATTTTGTATTCTCATATGTATTAGATTTTATTATATTTTTATTGATCTGTATGGAAAGATGCAATCCAAAAGTTGACTATATTAAGACTGTGGATGATTTTCAGTCTTCCTCATTCCTTTATTTTATTTTTTATTTTTATGGTGAGCATTTATTATTTTATAACATAGGTATATAAACCTTTGTATGTTACAAAAACAAAATAAAAGTTAATAAGACCCTTGAAACAAGAAGCAGGCATCCCAAAGTATCTATCATGTGATTCTGAAAAATGAAAGACACCCACCCAGGAAAAAAAATCTAGAAAAGTCCAGTTCAGAAAAAATTCCAAATATTCTCAACCCTTACTGTAAATTCTTTTTAATATAGTTCATTTGCTTTGCTTACTTAAAATAGATATAATTCTCATTACAAAATGTGGGTTCAGTTACTGTCATAAGGGTTTATAATCTTCACATTCTGAAGTAATTACACCCTTAATAGGAATTATTCTCTCTTTATACGAGGATAAGGTGGATCCTACATGACAATTTGGATCAGTGCTGAAAAAAAAAGAGTAGGAAAAACCCAACGGCATCCCTTAATAAATTTTAAATTTTAAACTATTTTATTTTTCTATGGTGATGCCACATATGCACTTAAAAAATGAGGAAACATTGTAAACTTCATGTAGATAAAGACACCTGAAATAAATACAAAATCAAGTATGACTTCTGTCTCTGACAAGACCTTAGGAAAGTCACCCAGCCAATCTGTTTCCTCCAATTCTCTTTCTTCTTTCTCTGTATAGAAGGCCTAGGGAGATTATGTGGGAAGATGTACAGGACAGTCTTGTATAAGGACTATCACACAATATATCTTCCTAAGTATTTGTTGGCCTCTTAAGTATTTGTAACCCATATATATATGGGCTGAATAATTCTCCTCATTTTGTCATTTCCTTACAGACACCATCTTCACTTTTTTTTATTGCCTGAAACACTTTTGAGGGGGGTATCCTCATACTTTTTTCCAAGTTATTTATTCACTTGCTATTTAACCATGTTTTTAAAATGTAGCTTGAATCCCCTAATTACAAAAGGAGTACATACACAAGGCAAAACATTTGAAAAACCACAAAAATAACCAATCTTTATCTTTGAACCCATGAAAATGTATGGCATTAATGACTAAAACTGGGAACAAGTATTTTGATGTTGGCTAACTACAGTTTAAAAAAAGGCAAAATGATTTTTTTGAGTCCTTGAATGTCTTATTCCTGTTAAGATTTTCCTGTGGACAGTCGGCAGTTTTCACAGTAGCATCACAATGTTGATCAATATTCTAATAAGACAGATTTCTTCCAGGTATCTGCTTTTTGTGTTTATATTACTCCATCCTTTCAATTTTATGTCTTACATATACTGAGTAAATTTATAATTACCAAGAGAGTTGACGAGCACACTCCAAATTACTTAATGCAGTTCATCGAAGAGCAGTTGACCAGATGGCCCCCAGGACCAGTTCCTGGGGGCTGCCTCCAAATATTAGTGCAACTTGAAATTGAAATTTGTATTATTTTTAAATTGAATATCTAAGCATGTTATACATTCCCCTACCAAAAATAATGTGATTAAAGTCATATTTTTCCCAAGTTCATCAATAAAAAAGTGACAAAGCAGATTCGAAGACCTCCTGAAAATAAGATGGATTGTCACTATCATTTTCCCTTGTTCTGTGGCCTGTTGTGCTATCACAGAACAAGATCAAATGGGCCCTGGCATGATTTGCTATTTAGAAAACCCTGTTGGTGTTCCACAGAATCCACACTTTTCCAGATGTTTAAAAATTGACTGATTATTTCTCCTAGTATCTTCCCAGATGACCAGGTCTAATTCTTTTACCTTTTTAAAGCTACATAAATATTTTGCTAGAATTTAGTACTCCACAACCCCCTACCTATCAGTTTCTAAAAATTGTTCATAATTATGCCAAGCTCACAATGCCTCTAACCCTGGCAACCTCCAATCTAATTTCTGTCTCTATAGATTTCCCTATTCTGGACATTTCATTTAAATGAAATCGTACAATATATGGCTTTTTCATGACTAGCTTCTTTGATTTAGCATGATGTTTTCAGGAATCATTCATGTTGTATCCTATTTTGCTACTTCATACCTTTTTATTGCTGAATTATATTCCGTTACATGGGTAGACATGTTGTTTACCAAATCATCAGTGTGTGGACTTTTCAGCCCGTCTGCATAATGCTACTGTCAGCGGCCATGTGGACATAGGTTGTCATTTCTGTGGGATATATAGCTAAGAGTGGAAACTGACAAAATGGTTCTTTACAATATTGTGTACAGCTCACAATTTCTGATGTTCACATAGAGCATGCCATTTTCTCTTCTCTTCTGTTCATTACAGTTTCATGTTTTAAATGTTAGGTAGGTTCCTCTAAATTGATATCACTCTAAATGAGTTACAACCCACAGTTTGAAAAACCTTGGGCTGGATGATTCATAAGGATCTTTCCAGATCTAACACAATAGTGTTTTACATAGCATTATTGTTCTACTTGCTTCATAAACAGCTTTTGATTTAGTATTTATTTATAACAACCCTTTGAAGCAGGCATAAATAGCCCCAATTTATGTAGGTGTAAACTGAGAATCAAATAACCGAAATAACTTTGCCTCTAAGGCCCATGCTGTGCGTGCTTTATTGAAATAAAGTCCAGCAGCATTCAAGTGATCCTTTCAATCTTGCTAAGTCTTCTCATCGTCCCTCAGGTCAGTCATTTGAATACCCTTGGCTCCTGCGGTTCATTCACTTCATGGCTGAATGAGAAATGTCTTTTAGCCTCCTTGCTTATTTATTTCTTTATGTATTTACTGTAAAGTTTACATTTTTTTCTTTTGTTCTGCCTATACTTATCCTTATTTCAGAAAATATGGAAAATAGTGAGAGGAAAATAACGAAAACAAAAACCCCACGACTTTCTCAACACCTGTGATCCCAACATGGAAGATAACATTTTTGCTTTATGGTAGATACACTTCCAGACTCTCTTTTAACAAAACTGGGCTCATCCTGCCCATAGCGTTCTACAAATTGGAAATTTATTCATAATACATGATTTAAGCATATTTGCTTTTTACTTTATCCTGAGTCTACTCTTCATCTACTTTATCCTGATGGCTCTCTCTTTACTACCAAGTTTACAACCTTATATGCTTAACTGTCTTATTTCCGTTCCCAAATTAGAATGAGATCAGATTTTCCAGCTTCTTAATATTGGCAGTTTGTGGATCTGTGCCAGTTTTCTCTCAGGAAAAACTGTCAAAATTCCCTAATCTTCTTACTTCCAGCCAATTTATTACTTCTCTCAAAATCTATTCTGATTATTTCCCAATTATACTCCCCCTTTCCAGGCTTTCTTTTTTCTGTAAAATATATATATTTTTAATGTTTATTTTTTTTTTTGAGAGAAAGAAAGTGGNCCAATGTAAAAATATTTTTTAATAAGGACAGTTTTATGCCTCTGCTACACTTAGCAATAGTTTTTCACTAATGCTAGTTGGTAAGTAGATAATTTGCCAACTCCAGTTCCTAAGTTTGAAAACACATTTGATGACCATCTCAGAGAGAAGATGTTAAAAAGCCTAAATATTGAGATGGGGGAAGTAGAATCAAAAGATAGCTTGTTGAAATTCTTAAACCTAAGGAATCCTTGCATGCATTTTGGATTGTAAATCCTGGAGAATAGGAATTACTTTTAACTCCATCTCTTTCCTGGAACACAGGTGGTATTCCATAGACGTTTGTTTGGTTATTAGTGAAATGGCCTCTTCTCATTCTTCCTTCCTCCACCTAAAGGCAAAAGCCAGGTAATGGTGGCATTGACATTTCAATTACACATAGTAAGTAGCACAAGCATATATGCCCAAGAAGGCAATTTCTTTTTTCCATTTATTTAACTTGAGTTCTTGAACTCAAGATAGGTAAACCTATCTCTATAGCAGGTGCTCAAAAGGTGGTGGGAGGAGGAATTCAAGGTAATTAGAAGTCTGTGTCCTTCCCTCATTGAACTTATAGCCTCATTGTAAGTGCAAAACCTTTTCATATTAAGCATTAGAGAACACTGACAAAGAATAGGAAGTGAAAAATAACATTGGATTTTTTTTCACATGAAAAATATTCAGTGATTGTCCTATTTATTTGATGTGAAGACATCGGTCATAGGAATAAAATGGATTCAGCTCAAGGTGCCTCATCTAAGTGAGAAAGGCAGAAGTATGTACTAATCATGGAAAGGGCTGTATTTTCACTGGATAGAGAATGTGGTAACTACATATAAAGGGCAAAAGCATCAGGTGCCTTGTTATCTTGATCTGGCTCTAAAGGAGATATTCTCATATGATAGTTTAAGTTTTGGAAAATAAGTAGTATATTAAAATTAACATTTTAATTTAAAATCATTTTCATAATGACACCCTAAACATTTTATATACTAGTTATTTTATGTACCAGTAGACAAGATATTTTTCTAAAGAAACAATATAATTTTGAAATTCAAGGCTGTTATGAAATGTTATCCAAATAAGTTAAAAAATTAAATTATATTTTAGGTTGTTAAAAATGTGAAGTACAAATACTTTTTGAAACATTAAGCATTATTTTACTTTTTTGGCTTGCTTTGACTGTATATATAGGTTTTATCATTTGCATATTTTCTTTATTTTCTTTTTGACTCTTTAATCTCTGAAGACAGAGACCTCTATAACTTATTTTTTGTCTCTACTTCCTTCTTAAGTATTGTCAATAAATGTTAATTGAATTGAAATTCCCCCTTGCATGTTATTTTTTATCTCTGAAAACTTTCATTTGGGAGCTACTTACCTTTCTTACAAGGCATAAGACTAAGTCTATTCTTAATTTGTTTTTTCATAAAGAAGAAATACAGTTTAAATCACAAAATATTACCTATATTCCTCTATTTTTGCAGTCTGTTTCTCTCTCTCAGTATGGAGCTCTGAACTATTTGAATCTGTATAATAAGTGTGTCCCATAAAAGAAATAATAAGTGCTTCTTATTATTATCTAGGAGACATTAGACCTTTCCACAGGTTACAGGGACTGATTTGGGATAATGGAACAAATCCGTCGGGAAAGCCATCTCAGTATGTGGACTATGTGAATGGATTATCTTATGGATTGAAGCCTGTGATTTTCAGGCTGATGTCCAGACACCAGATGGCTTTAAAATCCTTTCATCCAGAACACTAGCAGCCTGCTTTAGTCACATTGCTCTTGCTAATATTTGTAGAGCATCTCTGTGGTCCCCAGTGCATGCACTTATTATTCTATTAGGCCGACATTATTCCTTTTGAAGCTAGATCACATGACTCCTGGGCTAAGTTGACATTAATCACTATTTTTCCAGCCTTAGGCTGTAAAGTTCCTATGCATCTTCTAGGAAAGGACTTTTCAATGGCCTGTTCACAAAGATCAAACAAAGAAATGATTTACCACAATCACCATTTAAATTTTTAAAAATTAAGCAGTACCTCTTCCTGCCCAAATACATGTCAATAGCAGGCAGTTCCAGTTGCTAAGAAGTCAAAGATCCTGCTTTCTAAAGATCGATGAAACTAGTTTATGAGGGGCTACCATAAAAACTTGCTTGTTTTCGAAACCACACGGCTAACTTTGGAGAGTAATAAATCATGTTATGGAAGCTATCATTTCAGTAATTCCAAATATACCTTAAACACTACACATGTATTTTTACCCTCCTCTGGGCTTTTGTTTCCTCTTGACTGATACAAACAAGAATTTCCCATCTGTATAGTGGTGTGGTTGGACTCTGGTTCTCTTTTGAATACCAATCCACATAAAGTGTAGCAATAATAATAATACAAAAAAGCCTCTCTTTGCTTGTTTAATCAGCTTTGGTTGCAAACTTTCTGCAGTAAAAAAAAAAAAATCATTATCATATAACTTAAATTCGTAATCTTGTTACCCTCTTATGTACTAGATTTCTGAATTTACCTAAGTTGACAAAGAAATGAAATTTTGCAGCTTTTGTCTGACATGCATGCTGTTTATGATTTTAGGGATTATATTCATTTTCAGCATTAAATTCATAGAATAAGCAAAATGTCAAACTTTGTTTACTAATTTTATACTTATCTGTTCCTTTAATATCCTGTCTTGGTTCTCTAGTTATAACATAGATGAACCTAAAGTTTGCTAGAAACATTTGCCATTAGCTTCTTCTAAAAAAAATTAAATTTGAGGATAATCCTACCTCCAGAGCTTATTCTGTTCCTGGCCATTGACTGTGACAGTGGAAGGCTCATCTGAAAGCAGCGGAGCATCCCATCTAAAAGCATAAAACATATTACATTTCATGAAAAAGCTAATTCAGATTGTTTAATTCTGGTAATATTGCCTCTGTCACCTTCAAAATCAAAATGTTCTTTCCTGTTATTATAAGGAAAACAACCAAATTGCTAAAAAACCCATTTGAATACACAGCTGCCTTATGTTGCATACTAATTTGATTAAAAACGCTCGCGCCTCACCAGCATTTTTACATAAAGCACATTGGTGAATTTAACAAAGACTATTTTAAAAATATATCCGAGGCAATGTTGATGACCAGAGTCTGCAGTAGTGACCACTGGCCCCCCTGGACCGAGCAAAAATCTTTCTGGCTGTCTTGGAAGGCTGAAACAATTGTCGAGCTATATTTGTTTGCTCACTGCTTTGGGCACTGAGCCAACCTCATTGCAAATAACTGCATTAGTCAAGTGTATCCAAATTATTACAACACAGCGTCCATCCCAGTTATTGCTGTTGAAGCATTTTCTGAATCTTCATGTCACTAGAAAACATTTATTTGAAGGGTGAGCATCACATAAATTCAGGTCCACTTGGATTTATAGAAAAGTGGCAAAACTACTTTCACAACTGGCTTTATTTCTCCTGTCTTTACAGGAAGGAGTTTTTGAATGGCTTATTGTTAGGATCTTATTAAGTCAGAAGAATTTCCAGCTCTTATTGGGATATTTTTCATCCTGGATCTTTTCTTTTATTTCTTCATTTATTTCTTGAGATGATTTTTATTTGGTTTTAATATTTATCCATATATTAACTGACTTTAACTTTCTTTCTAATAATGAATGTGAGAGTTAAAAACATTGGTAATTGGCATAAGCCACGCTACTGAAGTCAATGCAGTTAAATAGACTGAGATTTTAGAAATTTTATTCCATATCTTACAGGTAAGCCACAAGCAAGGTCTGCATATAGGAAGAGAAATTCCCGATCTTTCTTGATGACTATGCTACTGAATTCATACATCAATGAACATATTTTCCAAATGGCTTATTACTCTCTAACAATAAGATAAGTTGTTTCTGAAGACCTGTTAGCTCCTTTCCTTATGCCATAAGATTGCTACGTGTATATTCTAAAAATTTATCTGATATAAACCATGTTCACTATTTAGGTTTCCAAATTTACCCCACACTGTATAATGTTTGGGTTTGGTTTGGTTTTTGCTTTTAATTTTTTTAGTTCCCTGCCCTATCTTCCCACTCATTCCCTTTATATTATCTAGAGAGCCATTTTACCCAGGCTACTGGGTGCCACAAGTTGCTGCTTAGGATCTTAGATTAATAATTTCAGTATCTGTGATATGAAAATAATGATGTCGGTCATTTTTATTTTAGGACTATTCAGAGGACTAAAATAAATACTAAAAAATGCTTATAAGCTGTCTCAAACTCAAGAAAAATTTTACTGTAAATTTAATGTCTAGAATCATTTTACCATTTGACCTCACAGACACACCTTGGAAAATATAGCAAAACTTTGGGGAAAAGAGCACAGTTATACTTGTTTGAAAAACTGTAAGAATAAAATAGTTATGTTTCTATTCAAGTTTTATCTAATTAAAAACTAATATGAAGCATGAATTAAATAAATACTAAATATAATCTTAATTTTATTCTTAAGCGATATTAAAAAATCTTCCAGGAAAATAATTTCTACCAGGAACGCACAGAATTAAGAGTTCCCTGAATCTTTTCTTGTTGTTCCTTAGTAAAGAATACGTTCACTATATTTAAGCTAAAAATAATAAAGTTGTCTCTCAACAGTATTTATCAAGAATCCTCCCTGTCAAGTGCTCTGAGACTTCCAGAATCCTTAAGAATAAGTGTCCAAACAATTGGGAGATGGTTAAATAAAATATAATGCAATTATAATATCAAATATAAAAATAACTGGTTTTTATGTTATAAAACTCTAAAACTTATACTATAAATTCTAAGTTAACAAATGCCAAGGATATTACCTTGATATAACGTAAACTAACAAAAGTTCATATACTACATAAAAATATGATAGTAATTGGGTTAACATATATGGGTACATAATTATACATTAATTTTAAGTTTTATTAAATCAAACACATATGTGTTTCAATATATTTGTGTATTTGACAGGAAATGCAGGGATTCTAAGTAAAGTTTATCATTGGGTTATAGGATTATTTTATTTACAATTTTATAGTCACTTCTATTTTCTAAATATTGTTTCTCAACTTTGTATGATTTCAGAATTAAAAGCACACTAAATGTTAATTTTTTAAAAAATTTTATGAAGTGATGAGAGAAATTAATACACTATCTTTGAAGCAGGTATCTTATCCGTGCTAAACCTTGCATTTAATTAGTCCTTAACTTTTTTTTGGTCTGTTCTATAGTAAATTGCTATTAATTTTGTGCAAAGGTATACTTACTCAAATAATTATTTATAACGCAATATCATTGACCTAATTTGTCTGAATATCATTCTGTGGTAGTATAGAGATGGAGGAATCATTTTCTAAGTGAAGTTTAGGAGTTCTTACAGTATTTTAGAAAATGCCTCTTATGTTGAAGAGACAGTTTTACTAGAGATTATGTAAAAAATGGGAAGAAAATTTCCAAAATTGTAATATATTATTTGTTTGTCTCATTCTTTTTCATTACGTATTTATCTTCTCTTTTCTCTTGACAAAAATGAAGCTATCCTTAAATCTTTATTTGATGGTTTCCTGTAAGATACCCATAGACAAAAGTAACACAGTCAGGATATAGGACAAACATTCTCAGATTTGTATACAATGATTTACTTTAAAGCCTCCAGAAATATTTTTGTGTTTAAAACCGCTTTTAAATAAAAATACAATTATGAAACAAGCTGGAAAATTGCTATTTACATTATAAGTATTTTTATATCATGGTTTACTTCATAATTTTGTAAAATTTTTTTCAAGAAATTGCAAATAAATCATTTTAGTGACAGAGCCTCTGTACTAGAAACTTCTAGAATATTCCAGCATCAATATGTATCACATTATTACTAGAAAACTGACTCAGAATGTTTGAAACATATTATTTTAGTATTTGGCTCCCCTAACAAAGTATCACAAATTGAGTGCTTAGCAAAACAAAATTTGATTGTTGTGTAGTTCTGGGAAATAGTAATCCAAGATTGAGGTATCAGCTGAGCTATGCTGTCTCTGAAGCCTCTAAAGAAGTATTTGTCTTAGGTCTCTCTTTTAGCTTCTGGTAACCTCAGACATTTCTTGACTTATAGATGGCCATGTTCATATTGTCTTTTCTCTGTATGTGTCTCTGTGTCCCAATTTCCCCCATTTTTAAAGGATACTGCTTGAAACAAAAGAAATAAATATAGGACACTGGTTGTATTGGATTAGGGCCCACACTACTGACCCAACTTTAACTTGATTGGCTTTTTTAAAAATTTTTTTTAATGTTTTATTTATTTCTGAGAGAGAGAGAGACAGCATGAGCAAGGGAGAGCAGAGAGAGAGGGAGACACAGAATCTGAAGCAGGCTCCAGGCTCTGAGCTGGCTGTCAACACAGAGCCGTCGCAAGGCTCGAACCCACGAACCCAAGCCGAAGTCGGATGTTTAACCACTGAGCCACCCAGGCGCCCCTTGATTGCCTTTATAAAGACCTTATTTCCAAATAAGATCACATTCTGAGGTATTGGGGATAGGACTTCAACATGTCTTTCTAGGGGGCCAGAATTCAACTGTGAACGCAGGTGATCTATCATTCTCACATAGTGTAAGCTTCAGTGTTGATCTTTTATGCTTAGAAGTGTTAAAGTTACTTTTCAATAAAAAACAAATTAATAGCTGGTATTTAAGCAAGTGTTTTTCTCGAGGACAAATCCCTTGACTTAGAGTACCCTTGAAGAATTATAAATACTGGAAAACAGCAAAATCCAGCTCATCACTATAGAGAGTAAAAGAAAGCTACGAGTGCATCCAGAGTGCTGTGTTCTTTGCTGCTTAGTCTATAAGTCTGTAGAAAGATTTTTGAACTTACAAGGGGACATGAAGATCAAGCCATTTTAGGTTGAAAGTACCTCTTTTCATTTCACAGATGAAGAAACACTTGAAGGCCTTGAGCAATATTTGGCCAGGGGAAGAAAAAAAAAGAACTTGCTGGCAGATGGATTAAGCAGACAAAGTTTCATCCATAAAGAATATTTTATGCCCTAAAATATACAAAATTAGAAGCATCAATTGGGAAGCTGATAGTTTCATACTTAGCAAACATAGGCAGTAAAATGCATACATTTCACAGAAATGAAGCTTCCAAATTGTAGGCTACCACTTTGTAACATAAAGCTTAAAACTATGAGTCAAAAGCTACGGAAGGAAAAGAATGAACTTAGAGAAAGCAGAACCATTAATATCTGCCCTGGGACATCATAAGCCTGAGGTTTGAATTCACTTTTTTCTTTATTGTGCTGTTTGTATTTTTTTCTCCTAATTCTGCTCTGATTATTTAGCTGACTGAAGCAACTAAAGTAGAATAAGTTGTGACATCTTTACTTTTTCAGTTTATTTTTTTTTAAGTAACATAAAGACAGAAGACAGTTGCATGTTTCATTATGCAATGCTTACAAAACATATGTATTGCTTAGAATTGCCAAAAGTATCTACATACAAAAGGTAACACAATTCCATTTCTGATACAAAGTTTTTACCATAGATAATAAATGTCAGAGCTGAGTTAAAGTGAAGAATTATTTACTTTATGAGAGTCAGTCAAATATTAGCTCTATAAGACATTTCTATGTATCTATACTTATGACCTTATCTTTAGTAATAAAAGTTTAAATTATCTTTGAAGGAATATATGAAATAGCTCTTCACTAGCACATTGATTGTTTCATTTCTCATTGAGTTATGGATTGTAGCATTATGATAAAATTAATAACACTCAATTTTTTTCTTGTAAAATATTTCAAATGTTAAATAGTATCATTTAGATTCTGAAATTACTGTATCCTGTTTTGCTTATAGTTAGTTTTGTCTTGTAAAGGTTTTTACTTTTAATAAGTTTGTGCTATGCTTATTTTATATTAAAACAGTAGGATATGAGAATTTGTCTTTCTCCGGCCATCAAAAATGAGTTCAGGCTACTAAGACACTCAGAATTTGAAAATGGTTTTGAAAGGGGGTGGATCATGGGGATTTTTTTTTTAATCATACTGTGCCAAATAGTAGTTTTATGTCCCTGGCCAAAGATTTCCATGTGTGAGGAGAACAAAACTTAAGGTTTTAGTCCAGGTGCAACTACAAGATATTAAAATATTAAAAACAAATCACTTCTTTGACAATGAGCTTGAAATTAAACCGAAGTTAGTTTGCTTCATGTTTGCTGAAGCTAACATCATCTACTATCAGATTTATGTATTGAAAACTCTACTTAGAAATCTAGTGACTCCTAGGCTATGCCAATGATGCTCTGTAAGTTAAAATCATGTTTGCATTTTCATTAGAGGAAGTGGAAAGACTGAACTATCTTTGATGTATGTAAATGTGATAGAATTACTTTATTGAGATACCTTAGAATTCATAGAGATGAAGTCCAAATAAAATCAGATTAAACTTTTGACAGATTTTTATTTTGTTAGACTCTAAATTTCTTATAAGAGACAAATGGAATTCATCATTTGTTCCCTCAAGCACTCTGCATAGGATCTGTGAAAAAGATTTCAATAATTTTTTTTAGATTGCAATAATTCTTGAAGTTGTTAGTTAGCGATATTTACTAAGCACCTACTGTATGCTGAGCACTATGCTCATTGCTTGAACCTCAATGTGGCCCACAAGATTAAATGTAGGCATAGATTTAAGCTATAATTTATTGATAATTAATATGACATTAACAATGGTAAGTCATTTATTAAGTGGTATAGGCTTCAGGCACCCTCTGTATATTATACAAATTATATAAACACGTGACTTAATCCTCCTAGTGAATCTAGGCAGAGGTATTAGTACTGCCATTTTTCAGATCAGGAAATTTAGACTACGAGGATGTTATTTTCTCAAGCAATACACATAGTTAAAGCAGATGAACCTAGAAAATTATGTGTACAAATTCTCAACTCTTAACTGTTATCCTAAACATCTTTAAATATATAGTTTGCTTTCTTCTAGTGTGTTGTATAGTATGATGATTTTGATAGTTACATGTTTAATTACACTCAAATAATACAATGGTGAGAAATTGAGAGAAAGAACAAAATATGCTAAATGTGACCAGATTATGTAATTTGCTTTTAGAAAAATCATATATACAGGGATCCTGGTTGGCTCAGTTGGTTGAAATTCTGACTCTTGATGTTGGTCAAGTCGTGATCTCTCAGTCTTGGGATCAAGCTGCACGCTGAGCACCACACTGAGCATGGAGCCTGATTGGGATTCTCTCTCTCCCTCTCTCTCTACCCTTCCTTTGCTCTCTCTCTCAAAATAAATAAATAAACATTAAAAACAAGAAAAATCATATATATGTAACTGCTAGAAAATCTAGCAGCATTGGTATTATGATATAATTTCTTTTTTAAAATCTAATTCCAGGCATTTAGTAACTCCTCAGAAATGTTTTCTGGGTATAGGATAAAGAAAATATAATGGACAATATGACGACTTTTGAATTATACCATGGCAATTTAATTTACATAAAATTATTTTGGTTTTAAGGTACTAATTAGCGTCCAAACCTGGAGACCCAATTACGTTAAGCTTAAGTTTACAAATGTTAAAATAGGCTTAAAATATGCCCCCATACCATTCTAACCACTTTACAAAGATCAATTTCTTTAATCTTTATAGTATGTGGTATAGATGCCTTTTTCAGAGGCATAGAATAATAAAGTGAAAACTCCAATCTAGGGAGCTTGGCTCACGCCCCCTCGCCATTACTTTAGGCCATCACAGGTTGGCAGGCTGAATACATTTTACTATAACAAGACTTCATAGAATTTTAGTTTCTCTATAATGTTAACATGAGAAAAGTTACTAGATACTAGTTTTTCAGAGAATACCGTTTGATGAAATAAAAGAAATCTATTTCTTTATCTTCCTTCCTATAATCTTTTGTACTTTTTACAATTGCTGATATATACCATGCCTTTTAAACAAGATTGATGCCTGTGCATGCATTTTTATAGCTTGTTTGTACTGTTCTTCTGTTTAGTTTATAATATTCATGAAGTATTTCCTCCAAATGAAGTTTGTATGCTTTAAAAACTGGGAAATCAATGCTAGTGCTTTAGTTGTTTTTTGCCTTTTTTGTTTTTCATTTTATATCCTCTTTTTGTATCTCCTGTTTCACTAATGAGACCTGATTCCATGTAGTCCTATATAAGTTTCTCCTTTTCTACCGATTATTACTCTTTTATGAATCTGTGAATCATGTTTTTTCATTTTCTATAGAAAATTCTCCAATATTACATTTTTATTTTTTAACTTGTTAAATATACAAAAAAGTACAACGAGCATACAAACTCCACATTGATTTAAAACTAAGTCATTATTTTATCATCTGTCTATCTATCATCTATCTATCTGTCTGTCTGTCTATCTATCTATCCATCCATCTACCTATCTATCTATCTATCTATCTATCTATCTATCTAGAGAGAAAAAGCACATGCATAAGCAGGGGAAAGGGGCAGAAGGAGAGAAAAAGTGAAAAGTAGGCTCCATGCTCAGCATGGAGCTTGTGCAGGCCTGAATCCCATGACCCTGGGCATGACCTGAATCAAAATAAAGAGTCAGGCGGCGCCTGGGTGGCTCAGTCGGCTAAGCGTCCGACTGCGGCTCAGCTCATGATCTCGCGGTTCCTGTGTTCGAGCCCCGCGTCGGCTCTTTGCTGACAGCTAGCTCAGAGCCTGGAGCCTGCTTCAGATTCTGTGTCTCCCTCTCTTTCTGACCCTCCCCTGCTCACACTGTCTCTCTCTCAGAAATAAATAAAACATTAAAAATAATAATAAAGAAATAAAGAAAGAGACACTCAACTGACGGAGCCATGCAGGTGCTCCTAGTAATAACTGTCTTAAGCCAATTTGTACTAAACCATTTGAAAGTAAGTAGCAGGTACCACAGGTTTGTGTTGTTTTTTTTTTCTGTCTGCTTAAAATAATGACATTCACCTAAGTCACTATAATACCATTATCACACCAAGGAAAAGTAAAACCAATTTTCAGCTAATACTAATAACTCTCCAGTTGTCCCTAAAATGTGTTCTACAGTTGTTTAGGTCTAGCATATAACCAAGGTGCATTTATTGCATGTTTGTTTCTTAAATATCTCTATTATGGGAGGTATAATCCCATACCCACCCATAATACACACACCCACAGCACCCCCCAACACTGACTTTTTGAAAATGATCAAGCAAATTATAGAAGGTCTGCCTTCCAAATTTCTGTTTTCTTGTGATTCGACTTGCTCCTCTATTTGCTTCTGTATTTTGAATAATATATACATCTAAAGCTTTAAATGTAATCAGATTAAAGATTTTTTGCAGGAGCATTAAGGGCTTCTAATTTCACTATTAATGATGGTAACTTTGATCATTTCTTTATGGTAGTAACTGACCATTTTCTCCATTATTAACGTGTATCTTCCCATAGACAATTAGCACACAATTTGTAGGGTGATGTTTGCCATCACATCTCATACCCTGCCAAAGTAGTTACTTTCTAATTCTAGTCTTTCTTTTATACTTAAAAGCCAGCAGTTTTCTGTTTAAAAAAATCTAAAAACAAACAAGACTAAACTAAACCGAACTAACAAAAACAACATCAATAACAGCAAAAACTTTCCCTCCTCAAATGAGCATGAAATTTCTCCTTAAAAAAGATAAAGGCTTATTTCTTTCTGTTTACTAATTTCAGCATAAGTATTGGTGGAAATGTTAGGATCTTTTTGTTTTCTTATTTTGAGTAACACTGGATTTGTTGTGGATGTCATTGAGTCATTTTTCTTCTGACACTTGGTGTTCCAAATCTTATCTTGTAGGAGCCCGCTGTGAAGCCAGCTCCTTTGGCCTTTTGATACACCCCTTTTGAATTATTAGCATACTGTTTATGGCATAATATAATCTCCCTGCCTCACCCTATACTTTCCATCCTCAGACCTTCAACCATGCATTTCTCCCGGTATCCGAGTTGTTTTTCTTTTATTTTTTCAAAATCAGTATTTGGACATGAAGAACTGGGTTGTGACAGCTCATTGTTGCTGGGAAATTGTTATATGCCCTTGCATTGGGACATATCTATTAAACTATTTACATTTTAAAAATTAAAATCATAAGTCTGTATTGATATTTATAGTTAAAGTGTAACATTACAGGATTTTATTTAACTTCTTTGATATTGCATTTTTATCTTTTCTTCTTGCAATGCAGATCTTAGTTCCTAATATTGGCACAATTACTTATTTGCTTTATTCATCAAATCATTGAAAAACAACATTACTATTAAAAATAAAACTATTGACTGAAATTTATGATTTGTTTGTAGCTTTTTAAATCTTGGAGTATTCCCTACTAAAGATAGATGTATGGTCAAATGTACAGATAGCCTCTGCAGGTATCTCTTGAATTATTTATTTTCTCTTTGTGGTTTCTGTTGCCAATCTGATAAGCAGTTAGATTCATATGTTTTCATTTGTGTTTAATTCAAGGTTTAATTCTGATTTTTTCAGTTAATTTTTTAATATATAAGATGCTTATCCAGTTCAAAACAGTATAATAAAAAGCATTTTTAGAGAAATCTTAACTTCCATTTATATCTCATTTTATCAGTTTCTCCCTAGCCCAACTAGTAATGATTTTCATTCATTTCTGATTTATTCTCCTAGGATTTGTTTATTTTGAAAACCAAATTCTTATTTCTTCTTCCTTCTTAGTAAGAGATAGCACACCAAAAATATTGGTGTACAGCTTGCTTGTTTCAATTACCGATATGTCTTGGTAAACACTTCATATAACTTTATGGCAACTATTTTCATTCTTTGCATAGAAGTTTATTCAACTAGCTCTGATTGAAGGACATTTAGATTGTGTCCAGCCTTTTGCTGTTACAAATAATACCAGTCATTAACTTTGTTTTGCATTTCCTGAGGAAGGTCTTAAACATAGAATCCTGATATTAGAAATGCCGAATTAAAGCGTAAATGCATTTGGAATATCGTTGGTTATGGTTAAATTTCCTTCCATAGGGGTTGTCCTTTTTGCATATAACCTGCAATTTATTAGAATATCTCTTTTTCTGAAGCTTTTTAACAGAGCATGATATAAATATTTTGGAGTTTTGACAATCTGATAGTTGAGATATACTATCTTAGTGCAGTTTTTATTTTTATTTATTTCATTATGAACACTTCCTCATGTGTTTAAGAAGTATTTTCATAAGTTTAGGGAATATTTTATATGTTTAAAAGCCACTTTTAAGGTGTCTGCTCACATCATGTCATTTTTTTTCTTCTCTATTTTAAAGACTCTTCACATATTAGAGTGATTGGCCATTTTTTAGTGGTATTTGTTGCAAGTTTTTTCCCTAGATTATATTTAGCTTTTGGCTTTGCTAATAGTAATTTATACAATGAAAAATAAACTATGGTTTTGTTTACTATTTTTTGTAAACAAATATCAGTCTTTCCTTTTATTGATTCTTAATTTGAAATTGTTTTACAAGTATTTTTTAAATTCCCAGAGTATAAATGATTTCATTCATGTTTTCTTTTAGTATCTGTATAATTTTATTTTCACTTTTAATTTAAAATGCCACCTTTTTCACGTATTAAATGTCTATGTGTATGTGGTATGTCTCTGGGCTTTCTAATTTACTCCAAAGATCTGTCTTTTTATTCAAGTACCATAATTTCAACCATTTAGATTTTATAATATTTTTTAAACTCTGATAGGTCAAACTCTTTTCTTTATTCTTTTCTGTTTCATTATTTAAGAAATACTTGGCTGTTCTTTCTATTTTTCTTTATGAACTATAGAATCTAGTTGACTAGTTTCAGAAATTTGTTTATTGCTGTCTTTATTTGGGTGACATTACATTCATATTTCTACTAAAGAATATTAAAGTATTTATGATACTGAGTCATCCTATTGAAGAGCATAAGAGGTCTTTATTTTTACCTTTATATTTATATTATTTTTATACTTATATTCATATTATTTAAGTTTGCCTTTCAAAACTTTTAAATTTTTGTTATATGGGTTTTATCTGTGTATTCAGAATTCATACTTGAGTATTGTTTGTGTATTAATATAATTTGTGTATTATTTTCCTTATGACTCATAACAATATTTAGTCGTGAAGACTCTGAGGTAGTTGTGTGTTAAATTTCTACTGTGATACTTACCACATTATCTAATATTCTAGCCATTTTCTGCTGAATTTTATGGGTTTTCTGTATATAGTCTCATAATTTACAAGTCTGTTTAACTTCTTCCTTGATAATTTTTATCTTAACTATTTCCTCAAGGCAGATCATGTCAGAGATGCCTTATTCTTGATTTTACTGAAAATATGTCCAGTATTACTTCCTCAAGTAAAATTTTGGATTCGAGGATGAGGAATGAATTTATCAAGTTAAAGAAGTAAACTAGGAATTCTCATTTCATTTCTATGTTTTTAATCAGGAATGAGTATTATATGTTTTTCTAGAACCTATGAGGACAATATAATTTTTCTCCTTAGATCTATTAATACATTGAATACTATCAATGAATTTACTGATTTTTAGTCATCTTTGAAATCCTAAAATAGGTGCGCCTGGGTGGCTCAGTTGGTTAAGCGTCTGACTTTGGCTCAGGTCATGATCTCAGAGTTCATGGGTTCAAGCCCCATGTCAGGCTCTGTGCTGACAGCTAGCTCAGAGCCTGGAGCCTGTTTCAGATTCTGTGTCTCCCTCTCTCTCTGACCCTCCCCTGCTCATGCTGTCTCTCTCTCTCTCAGAAATAAATAAAAAACATTTAAAATAAAAAAAAGAAGTCCTAAAATAGAATTCATATTGATCATAATACATTTTTAAATCATGCTATTAGATTTTGTTTTTATTATATGCTGTATTTTCCCTCTTGATGTAAGTATTTTAATACCTTCCACATTTTACATATTGCTTTTTCACAGGAATCAAAAGCACCTTCCAGACATCATTTAATTTATCCATATTATTATTTTCTAGAAGTCTAGGTGCAAGTCATTTCAATACATAATTTTATTTTTTTTATTTTCAGGTTTTTATTTAAATTCCGGTTAGTTAACATACAGTATAATATTATTGTTAGTTGTAGAATTTAGTGATTCATCACTTCCATACAACAGTGCTCTTCACAAGTGCCCTGATTAATGCCCATCACCTATTTAACCCATCCCACTGCCCACCTCCCTTCTAGCAACCTTGGTTTTTTTTTCTATAATCTTTTTTCTTCTTTGCTCCTCTTTTTTTCTTTTTTCCCTTATGTTCATCTGTTTTGTTTCTTAAATTCCACATATGAGTGAAATCATATGGTATTTGTCATTCTCTGACTGACTTATTTCACTTAGCATAATACTCCAGCTCCATCCACATCATTGCTAATGGGAAAATTTATATTTCACTATATATACCACAACTTCTTTATCCATTCATCAGTCAATGGACATTTGGTCTCTTTCCATAATTTGGCTATTGTTGATAATATCGGGGTACACATGTTCCATTGAATTTCTGTGTCTTTTGGGTAAATACCTAGTATTGGTGGATCATAAGGTAGTTCTTTTTTATTTTTCTTTAATATTTAATTATTTATTAGAGAGAACAGGGGTAGGAGGACAGAGAGAGACACACAGAGAATCTGAAGCAGGCTCCAGGCTCTGGGCTGACAGCACAGAGTCCGACATGGGTCTCGAACTCACAGACTGTGAGATCATGACCTGAGCAGAAGTTGGATGCTTAACTGACTGAGCCATTCAGCCACCCCGTTCTGTCCATTTCTTAACTGGATTATTTATGTTTAGGGTGTTGAGTTTGATAAGATTTTTATATATTTTGGATACTAACCCTTTATCAGATATGTAGTTTGCAAATATCTTCTCTCATTCTTAAGGTTGCCTTTTAGTTTTGTTGACGGTTTCCTTCACTGTGCAGATGGTTTTATCTTGATGAATCCCTGATAATTTATTATTGCTTTTGTTTCCCTTGCCTCAAGAGACCTATCTAATAAGAAGTTTCTACAGCCAAAGTCAAAGTGGTCACTGACTGTGTTTTTCTCTACAATTTTCATGGCATTTCTCATTAATATACATAGATAAGATTATTCTATAGTGTTCAATTTTGACAATCATTAAATTTTTATATATCAATGTTATGCTTGTTGCATAAAAAGATTTATAAGTTTGCCTTAGTTTTCTATGCTTTTGAAAAGATTAAATAGTTCTAGAATTATGTAGAATATAAAAGTTTGGTTGAATTTCTCTGTCAAAATATCAACAAGATGACTATTTTTAGTGTGATAATCTTTTGAAACTCTAATTTTCTTATATGGATATGGACATTAAAATTTTTCTATCTCTGTAGTTCACTTCTGATGAATTGTAGTTCTAAAAATTTTACTTGGGCTTCTACTATTCATTTACCAATTTTAAATGAAATCCTTTTGCTTGCACTTATACCAATGAATACTCTGTGATTATTATACTTTCTCTTTGAATTTCACTTTTAAAATTAGATTATTTTAACACTTTAAAGCACATAGAATTTTCATGCTATCCTTTCATCATCATTATCACTTCATTTTAGCCTTAGATTTACAATTCTTATATCCAAAGCTCACCACTATTTTCTTTGCCAAAATTTCCCAGTCAATTCCTAGATAAAAGAAGCCTGTCCTCTGACATTTTCCTCAAGAAAGGCTTGCCATGTGCTGTTTTCTTAGTTTTTGAAGGTATGGATTGATGGTAGAAGGACAGTTTGCCTGAATAACTTCCTGGGTCATACTTTGTTTTCTTCAATACATTTTTAAGAATTGCTCTGTTGTTATCTTGCTTTATATACTGTTATTCATGAGCTTACCAATTTTATTTCCTTTTGAAATGACTTGTTTTTTTTTTTTTTTGCTCTTAGCAGTATTTACTTATCTATAGGGTATAATTTTGATAAGAAAATATATCTAGAAATTTTACATTTTGGTTTTACTCAACTGATTGGGTTTTCATCTTCAGAGACTCCAATTATACCTACATTCTATCTTCTTTGCCTGCATTCTATAGCTATCTCTCTTTCAGATCTCATTTGCTTCTTTATTTTAGACCATCTTTATTTCCATCATCTATGTCCTTTATTATATCATAATGTTGATTGCTTTGTCATATTTCACATTCTACTTTATTTGATTTGTTCTGTTTCATGTATAACATTGCTCAATTAATTATATTTAACTTAAATTGAGGTAATGTTTTCAATTTCTCTCTTCCTTATAATCATCAAATGTTATATCTGTTTTCCTTTTTATACTAAAAACTTCACTTATTTTTGTGTTTTTTTCTCCTTACAGTAATTTTATATGCGTGCTGGATTTTCTTGTAGTTGTTGTTAATTTGTGTGCTCAGTTTCCTAAGCCAACAGTATTAGATTACCCTAAGGATGGGTACAACGTAAAAGGCAAATTGGTGTCTTTCTTAAACTCTCGATTCAGTTGTTCCCTCTTCAGAGCATACAATAAGGAGAAACTTATTTAAAAATCAGTGAATGACTAAATTACTAATATATCTTCCAAATATTTGATATTATTTTGTTTCTGTAGGGCCATGTTGCCAGGAGCCGCACCGGCCTCTCTGGATGGCAGTCACAGCAAGGAAATGGCAGTGTTTGCACAGCTCCTGCCATGAGAAATGAAAACTGGTATCTCCTGCTACTACTGGCTCATGTTGTGCTGGTATTGACCAGGCCTCACAATATTCCATATCAGACCAATATTCTGAACACAGATACCTCATAAGGAAAAGCATATTCCTGCCTTTGCAAGAGAGATTTTAGATGAAAGCTCTATGGATGATTGTCAGAAGGCTCTTCCTATGGACCTTGCACATCCAAGACTTAGGGGGTTAAGAACACAAGAATTACAATTGAGCCTGGCCCCGAGACAAAGAGCCTAATTTAGAGTTAAGGTACAGATAAGGGCAGAACTTAAGTTAATACTCACACCTTCTCCTAATTGGTGATGTATGGCAGTCCCTTCCCCAAGGTCTACTTTCTGCAAATACCCTCCCTTACAGGTGGCTAGGATGAGAATAGATAAGAGTAGCTAAAGCATTACCCACAAACAAAAGGCTGACACATTAAGTGCCTCCATGGTGTTCACACATTCCGCATCAAATAGGTTTCCACAAACAACTTATTAAGCAACTCAAAAACATTCATTTGAGAGCCAGACAGAATGACTCTTAGCCCATCTATATACTTAACCTGTGACCTAACCTTAGCGTTATTAACTTAGAAAAAATATGTATCCTGTCTTTTACTAAGAATACCCTGCTAAATCTTTAGTTATAAGATTTACTTAACCTCACTATAATTGGAATAGTTCTGCAAGAATATTTCTGTAAAACCTGCTTCTGTACACTTTCCAAAGCATCTTATCACAAAGAGTTATCCATTGTAAAAATTCCTTTTTCTGATGTCATGTTGTCATTTAACCTATAAATAAAGACACAAAAACCGACAGGACAGAGATGCCTGCCTGGTTATCAGAAAGAATCTCGGGGCTCTCTCACTCACTCTCTCACTGACACCGTCCATCCTTCAGAGACCCCTGGACCTGCTGGAGCTGGCTCGGCCTCCAGCACCATGTCTTCACCCATTGTCTTCTATTCCTTCATCAAAGATTGTATCTGACTTTTAAGGTACCTTTTCTAACCTGCATTTTCTATGATCTCTAGAGGGACTGCAAATGATTATACTTTTCTTTAAAAAAAACTTTCTCAAAACTGCAATGAGAATATCACCTCACACTACTAAGAATGGCTAAAATTAACAACATAGAGAAAAAATGTTGACAAAGATGCAGAGAAAGGGGAACCCCCTTACACTGTTGGTGGGAATGCAAACTGGTGCAGCCACTCTGGAAAACAGTATGAGGTTCCTCAGAAAGTTAAAAATAGAACTACTGTATGATCCAGCAATTGCATTACTAGTTTTTTATGAAAAGGATATAAAAATACTGATTCAAAGGGGCACATGCACCTTGATGTTTATAGCAGCATTATCAACAATAGCCAAATTATGAAAAGAGCCCAAATGTTAATCAACTGATGAATGAATAAAGAAGTTGTGATACACACACACACACACACACACACAGTGGAGTATTACTCAGCCATAATAAAGAATGAAATCTTTCTATTTGCAATGACATGGATGGAGCTAGAAAGTATTATGCTAAGCAAAATAAGTCAGTCAGAAAAAGATAAATACCATATTATTTCACTCATATGTGGAATTTAAGAAACAAAACAGATGAACATAAGGGAGAAGAAAGGAGAAAGGCAAACCATAAATCAGACTCTTTACTGTAGAAAACAAACTTAGGGTTGCTGGAGGGGAGGTTGAGGATGGGATGGGCCAAATGGGTGATGGGTATTAAGGAAGGCACTTGTTGTGATGAGCACTGGATGTCATATGTAAGTGATGAATCACTAAATTCTACTCCTGAAATTCATATTACCCTACATGTTACCTAAGTAGAATTTAAATGAAAACTTGAAAGAAATGTTTCAAACTATAGTTATTTTTTAGTCAATTCTAAAATCTGTGTGGTTGGTATAAAACTAAAGTGCCACTAGTTCTTCAGTGAATTGATAAATCAGATAAACTCAAATTATTAAGCAGACAACATAAACTCCTATTAAATTTAAAAATTGCATTCTAATTAAATTTTTTTCTATTATGGCAATAATGTTTTTGCCTCTTGCTCCCATCTCTAGTCTACTTCAAATAATTGTACTGCATCT
The DNA here is from genome assembly GCF_008692635.1 of Crocuta crocuta. Classification (NCBI taxonomy): domain Eukaryota; kingdom Metazoa; phylum Chordata; class Mammalia; order Carnivora; family Hyaenidae; genus Crocuta; species Crocuta crocuta. Next base: position 6,243,439 of record NW_027528357.1, read on the forward strand.
TTAAAACATGAGTTAAAAAATGAGCAAAACTTATAATTTCTACAAATGAACACTGGCTTAATGAAGGAACAAGACTAATCTTCTTATTAAATATTTTAAAATCCAATACAAGTATTATTAAACATTAAACTATACTATATTTAAACTATACTATACTTAAACTATAACTGTACAATGGTTCTTAACATGGTTCCATGAAAGAGCAAAGAGAGTTGACGATATGATTTATCCACGATAGTTTAAGTGTGTTCATAAATTTTCTTAGGGCGAAGAAGGCAACCACATCTCTGGACTGGATTATTAAGAGTAGGTTCAGAATTATCCACTGTCAGGGAGGCAAGAAAAGCATTTTTAAAGAAAGGGGTACGTATAAATCAAACATGGTAGAAAAATAAAACACTCAATTCTGTGATTGACTACTAATGAAAGAACTAAGAACTTTTAGACTTTTATATCTACCTGACCACTGGATATCAACTGGAAATTTAGCAGGTACCTGAAACACAAAGTGTCTACCCCTGAATTTTCCTCTTAAATCTTTTGCTTTTGTGCTTTATTTATTTTTTTTCTTTTATTTGGGTGCACCATCACTGACTCAGTTATCACAATAGATAACTGGTTATCATCTTGGACTCTTTGTTGTCTCTGGTCCCCCATGTCCAATTTTAAGTTTTTATAATTTATATGCTAAACAAATTTTGAACCTCTGGTCTATTTTTTTTCACTGTTATTGTTATAATGGTGCTGTTTTATACACTTATCATTTGTCATCTGGATTACCCCAACAGCTTCCTATTTTGTTTTCCTGTGGCTAGACTTAACTTTTTCAGATTCCCCATTACTGATGTTTAAAGCCTTTCAATGAGTCTTCAATGTCCATAGTCTTTCAATAATCTGACCCTTCCAGATTTCCATCCTTACTTTGGGCCATTATCATATATCTATATACTTTATATTTCAGCACTACTAAATTGTGCTGTTTCTCACTCTGGACATTTTTTTATGCCATCCTGTTTCTGGAATGCTTTTCCCCTGTTGTATTTCTGTAGTTCTAATTGTCCTTTGAGTTTCAATGCAAATATCCTCTCCTCCATAAAACTTTCCCTGGCTCTTTCCCTCTCTCTGGCATACACACACAGAAAATGGTCTTACCACCATGTATTATGTAACTATCAACTTTCTTGATAATAGTACATGTCTTGGTCACATTTTTATATGCTCCGCCTAGCACAAAATTTGCCAAATGGTGGAATAATAATAAATAATTGAATATAGTAACTAAAGACAAAAATGAATTTTAAAATAAGCTCTAAAGAAAAATTACAAGTACTTTATCCTTTTTATAAAGTGTTATTTTTTTCTTTATGTATGACTTTACTTATACTACATATTACTGTATTTAATAAACATCAATTATATAGTAATCATGAAAGATATGACAATCATATGCATATCCTTTAAGTTGCTAGGTGAGTTTAGGTTTACTTCTACTATGTTTGACATTCTTGTGCCTGTTTCAAATTGGAATGAAGTTCAGTGACGTGGGAAATAAATATAAAATACCACATAACTATTCAAGAAATAGATCTGTAGAGCATGTAAAGATTCTTGAAAATCCCGTTATTGCTGCAATGCTGCTTGTAAACAAAATGAACTTTAGTGAATCATTGAAAATTTTTATTTTTGGTCACCCTAAGAAAATGTACAGAATATTTTTTTCCTATTTTTAAAACCCTCATTTTACTTTTTCCTACAGATTGTGGTCTAACCTAAATCTTTAGCTTAATCACTTATTTTTTTCTTACTCTCCCTTCTCTTTGGCCAAGCCATTTAACTTACCATACTTTGTGTTTTATGCTTTCCTGTTTGCCTAAGCCCAGCTTCTTCATACTTCTTCAGACGATGTTGTCCTCCACCTCCATATATCCAAACTCTGCCCTTTTGCCAGACAGAGGTCAAAGGTCACTTCCTTTGCCATTATAGTCTCCTCTGCACCTTAGGAAAAGTGATCTCTCCCAAAGTCACAGGAGTTTGAGTTGTAACTCTCTTAGTACTTCTACTTCATTATCACTGGTGTATTCTGACACAGTTGACCTTTAAATTAAGCCATATTATGTTCTGCACCCTCTTTTAAGTAATGACCTTTTCCTGAGTTTTAGCAAGAATGATACATTTTTCATTTTTATATTGACATACACACAACAAAATACCCTTTATATTACAAGGTTTCCCCTGCTATCTAAAAGTAGAGTATTTCTCTGAAAGTTTTTGTAAGCCAATATAGAATAAAATGAAGAAGCAATTACCATTAATTTAAATGGAAAATTTATTAGGTTTCCCAGACCCAAAAAATAACCTCTCTTAAGATTTTCTGATACCTTAAGACATGTCTTGTTTAATGGATGCACAAAATAAAATGAGATAAAGCACAGGTGCTCACAGACACAGTTCACAGCAATGGCAGCCTGATGCTGAGATGTTGAGTGCAGCTCCCAAGGAAGGAGCTTGGCGGTGCCCCTCTCAGTTCACTGCAAAGCACTCACTAAACACTATTTTTGCTTTTTCCTTTTTTGTAAAAGCAGAAATCCTCTTCAGATTTCTTTTCCTTAGCAAAAATAAGTACTAATGCAGATCATTTCTAAAATGCAAAGTGGCATTAATGGGAACTTTTAGAAAGCAGGTGATACTATGTGTATAGGTATTATTCAAATAACACATGTTGAATGACTAAATGTGTGATGTACAAAATGGTTAAATAATTATATAATGATTAATTAGATAAAATGAATCATAATCAATTCAACTTATACATATTGACCAGCTACTACTATATGTCACTCGTCCTGTCTTATAAAAGAATTCTAGAACTCCTCAAGATTTCAGGCTAGTGGAGAATCTGGACATTAAGTACTGTGCAATAATTTTATACACAATGAAGATGCTATGAGAACAGAGAAAGAGTGTCTAAACAATCTGACAAGGCAATGAAGGCTAGTTATAAAAGATGATAGCTTGTCCAAACCTTGAAGGACTAGTTAGGGTTAGTTACATGCATAAAGTTGGAACAGTATTTTAAAGAAAGGGAACAAATGTAAAGGTCAAAGATGAAAAAATATCATGAACTTTTGACACGAGTGTCAGGAACTCACTTGCAAAGGATTTTATGGGCTGCCCTGAAGAGTTTGACTTTATTAGAAAATTTCCTCATTTTCATAAAAAATATATTAAGCAGAGAGATGACAAAATAATGCTTCAGTGTAGGAAGAGTCCTTTTGAGGTGGCTGTGTTAAAGGGGATAAGACAGGAAAGAAGACCTCCAGGAGAGTTTGCAAAGTTTTCCAGGCTATAAATAATGGGAACATAATCTAAAAAAGTCTTGGTAAGGGTGCCATGGAGAGGAAGGAGTTGAGATGTAATTAAGAGATAAAATTCACAAGACTTGGCTGGAAATGCAAAGAATGGGAGAGGGGACCTAGCACACTTACAGGTTTCCCACACGGGGCACAGATGATGTTCACAATGACAGCTTTAGTAAGAGAAAGAATAAAATATGTAAGAGAAGATGATGAACTTAGGTATTTGTTGTTTTGGGTGTAGGCTGACATCTAGAAGATGATTTCTAGGACCCAAGTGTGTGAGTCAGTTTGGTCTACAATAACAAAATAGTAGATACTGGGTAGCCCATCAACAGTATAAATTTATTTCTTACAGTTCTAGAAGCTGGAAGTCTGAGCTCAGGATGCCAGCAAGGTTGGGTTCTGGCAAGTACATCTTCCATGTTTTAGAGAGCTTACTTCTTATTTATTCCCACATGGTAGAAAAAGAACTAAATAGCACTCTGGCCCTTTCTAAGGGCACTAATCCCATTCATGAGGGATCCACCCTCATGACCTAATTATCTCCGAAAGGCCTCACTTCCTCACTACATTGGAGATAGGGCTTCAACATATGGATTTTAGGGGGACACATTCAGTACTGCAGTTGGTTAAGACAAATTAAGCTGAGGAAAGGAAGATAAACATTTAGAAGCATTAATAAGGATGTTGTATTTTATCTAATATGCACTAGGAAAGTACTGAAGGGTTAAACACAGGGAAGATGTGTTTATCCTTCCAGTTTATGTCATCTTCTACCGATTCCCACCTCAAGTTTTGTACCCAAACTAAAACACTTTTAGTTCACTGAAAATACCACGCTTTTCTCCTCTGGCTATTTGCTTATAAAGTTCTTCTCCTTGGGAAATACAGCCTTCTAAAACATCTATGAGTGCCCTAGATTACCTTTAGTTATCCCTATGCTCTCTCCAATGACCTGTACTAGCACCTATAGTAGCACTTTTTGTACTATTTTAAATAAAATTTTTAAAGTATCCATACATAAAGAAAGTCCACAAATAATTGTACAGCTCCTTAGTAAGCAAATTGTAAGATGTCCCCTAAGAACCCTACCCATCCTCTTGTGAACACACCCTATATAATCATCCCACCTTGAATGTGGGCAAACATGTGATTATGACCACATATTCTTCTTTGATCAAATTACACTATATAACACTCCTTCATGGCAATAAATTCTCCTGCTGGTTTTGAAAAAGTTAGCTCTGATTTTGTTTGACAGTCATGTGTCTGAGATCTAAGGATAGCTTGTAAATACTGAGAGCAAACTGATTGTGGTTGAAGAATATATTCTGTATGATTTCAATTCTTTTAAATTTGTTCAGATTTGTGTTATGGCCCAGAATACAGCCTATCAGGAATGTTCCTTAGAGACTTAAAAAAAAAAAAAAAAAAAAAAAGAATATTGTTGGGTAGAGAGTTATGTAAATATCAATTAAATCCCGTTGTTTGATGATGTTGATTTCCTCTCTGTCCTTACTGATTTTCCGTTTAGTTCTTCCATCAATTATTGACAGAGGTGTTGAAATTTCCAACTATAATTGTGGATTTTTCTACTTTCCTTTTTTGTTTTTTCTTCACATATTTCATAGTTCTAATTTTTGGTCCATGCATATATAGGTGGATTGTGTTTTTTATGATTATATAATATCCTGTATCTCTATTTTCTTTGACATATAGCCTACATCATCTGCTGTTAATAAATATAGCCACTCCTTACCTTTGATTAGTATTTATCTATCATTTTCTATCATTTTTCTTCCAACCTGCTTATTTTGTTATATTTGAAATGAGTTACTTATAGACAACATATACTTGAGTCATGGTTTTTTTTTTTAAACCACTCTTCAAATCTCTGTATTCTAATTAGTATATTTAGATCATTTGTACTTAATGTAGGTGTTGATAAGTTAAGGCTTATGTCTGCCATGTTATTTTTCTGTTTTCTATTTGTTCTCTCTGTTTTTCATTTCTCTGTTTTCTTCTTCCTGCCTTCTTATGGGATATCATTAAATTTTGTTTCTTTATAATATGTTTGTTTTCTTTAATTGACCATGTTTTAGTTTTAAAATAAAATTATGTACCTATTCTTTTAGAACTTTTTTCTTTGTTTTAGAACTTGTTTTCTTTAATTGACCATGTTTTAGTTTTAAAATAAAATTATGTACCTATTCTTTTAGAACTTTTTTGATGACCCAGGAGGAAGTGTGTGTGTGTGTGTGTGTGTAAAGACACACACACACTACCCTGGGAAGGGATGAGAGAGAGAGAGATAGGATCCTTTTGAGAAACTTAAGAAGCTAGTATTAAGAGGCAAGAAAAATTCAAGATGGTACTGTTTATTACTATAACAAAGTAGAAGAAAGTTTAAATGGCAGTAGATGTTTAAAAGCTTCAAATGCTGAGAAGTGGCAAGATCATTAGGGACTTTCATGACAGCAACTATAACACGTTGAGGAATAAACATGTGGTAAGGTAATTAGGAAGATCAAGTCAAAACTGAGGTAATCTTTCAAAAGGTTTGAATTTTTTTAAAAAATGAAAGTAAGAGAGTGACACTGTCACAAACCAATTGTCAAGGAAAGAGTTTTTGTTATCTTTTTAACATAGACCCAGTCTTAAAATATTTATAAATAGCATAAAAAGAGCTAGTAGAAAGGACAGTAAAATACCTAAGAAAAACAAATGGATAGAAAAACTATTTGGGGCACCTGGGTGGCTTAGCTCCTCGGTTAAGCTTCTGATTTTGTCTCAGGTCATGCTCTCATGTTTTGTGAGTTCAAGGTCCGCATCGGGCTCTGTGCTGACAGCTTGGAGCCTGGAGCCTGCTTTGGAAATCTGTCCCCCTTTCTCTCAGCCCCTCCTCCACTCATGTTCTGTCTCTGTCTCTGTCTCTGTCTCTCTCTCTCAAATAAATAAACATTTAAAAATTAAAAAAGAAAAGAAAAAAGATTCAGAACACTGTTGAAAGAAACAATCTTGCCTTCTGAGGACTAACTGCCTGGTATGATATATATGTATATATACATACATACATACATATATATATGTATATGTAACTGCAAGAAGGTAACATCAGATGAAAATGTTTTGAGTTGACCTTCTACCAATATCCTTTTTCTTTAGTCATGTCTGAATACCTTTCTCTATTACCACATCACTTCAATTGATAAACCTATGAATTGAGTTCTTTTAATATTAGTTGCTGTTTCTGAGCCTCCAGGTGGCAGTGGCTTTATTGCAGTGGCTTTTGTGACACTAGCAGTCTTAGAATGCAATGCAAGAAATCATAAAATCATTCTTACACTGCTTGCCTTGCCGCAGAGCCTCACAAACATTCAAGTCCCACTTCTCCATATGCTGTGCATGGTATCCTGAGTTCACCAGACACCAGGATGCACATGCAGGCATTTCATATACTCAGTCAGTTAATACAAACTAGAATTCACTTAAGTCAATTAACTTAGAGTTGTTTTAATTAGGAAATAATAAGAATATGTTGTTTGTCATATGTCATCCTGTAGGCAGAAATAAGATTATATTTTTACAACTTCACCACCTAAGTGCTATAACAGTGGAGAAAGTTGGTATATGATTTTAATATTAAACATTCCCTGATTTCTAAAACTGAAACCCTTTTCAACAGTTAAGATCCCATTCATTATGATCAGCAATTGCTTAAAAAAAAAAATTAAGACGCATCCCATACATTTCACAAGTGTTTTAGACATTAAAAACAAAAGAAAACTTGGAGTTGTAGTGTTATAAATACAAACTTTGTATTTAAAGGGAATCAATTGTTCTTAGTAGTCACTAAGTCGTGCTACCTGGAAGACTAAAAAAACTGATTTATGAATCTCAATAATTTTTATACCATGGCTGGATTATTTTTAATAAATCCTTTGTCATGTAAGGCAAATGTAAGCGATATTATTTTGGTTTCTTTGTATCACTATACTTTTTTTAAGTAGGAAAAATGGAGACTTGCTGGTTGGAAACACCAGATATTAAGAGTATAATCTCTCACTTTAGAAGATTATGAAATGCACGATTATCAGAGTCTCCAGGTTCCTGGTTACCAGGTCACAATTTTCAGACTTGTATTCGACTAATGTTAACCCCAAACTAACTTTATGACGAAGAGTCCTCATGAGTTTTGATGTCACACAGAGAAGTTAAAATCATGTGTTTTGATTTATATACTTTATCCCATTAGGGAAATTAAATCAGCTTTCAATTTCTTTTTCATTTTTTTACTATAACATGGTGGGGTGAGGGGTGTAGGAGTCCATAGAGTTATTGAGATAATTAATACAAATAAGGCATATTTCATACTGCCTAACACAATCAGTACTTTGTATTTTTTTTCTTTCATGTATTAACCAGTAGTGGGAAATATACTCTGTGATAATTGAGAGGCAATATATCTCCTACGCACGGTTGGCACAGGTTGGTTGTTCACACCTACAAAGTTATCTGGAAACTAAATTAGCAATCACAGATGTCTTGGACAAATTAGGAAGGGAAAAGAAAAATTTGTTGTTTAATTGGATTTTCTCTGTGGCAACCTGACTTGTTCTTCCCTGCACTGGTAAACAACTATGTAAAAGTATTAGAAATGGTTCTTTTAGTTGATCCTCCTGTTATGTAAGCAATTTATAGAGTATACTTGACAGTCTTTCCTTCTCTTTGTCCCTATCTTAAATTTCATGCACACCAACTAACTTTCTTAATGACATTTGACTTTCAACTTTCATTCATTTGTTCATTCATTCATCCATTCATTTATTTACTCATGAACTTAAGAAATGCTTATCAAATGCCTATTTCCAGAACTTTGGAAGCAAGATGGAATATTTCTGCCCTCAATACACATAACGCTGAATATGAGAGAACAGATACTTAAGGATATAGTAATGTGGGATTGAAATTTTCTATCGTAATAGTTCCCTAGGGATTCTCTGGAGGACATATATATGAATAAGATATTTTATTGGCATGAAAGTACTCATAAAATTAGAAATGTGGCATTATACACATTCTAGCTATTTATATTGCAAACATGGGCTTTTTATAATGGCTTTATTGAGATATAATTTACATATCATAAAATTTGCCCTTTTAAATTAAGTATTCATTTCAGTGGTTGTGCAACCATCAAGAGTATATAATTTTGAGCATTTTAACTCTCCAAAAAGAAATCCATACCCATTAGTAATCACACTACATTCCCTCCCATATCCAGGCTTGACAACTATGAGTCTACTTTGTGTCTCTATGGATTTGCCTATTTTAAACATTTTTTATAAGTAAAGCCATACAGTGTGTGGCCTTTTGTCACTGGCTTCTTTTACTGAGCATGTTTTTGAAGTTCATTGACGTTGTAACTGTATCAGTAATTCATTCTTTTGATTGGTGAATAATATCCCATTGTATAGATATACCACATTTTGTTTTTCCATTCATCACTTGATTGGTACTTATGTTGTTTCCACTTTGGGATGTTTAATACTGTTGCCATGAATGTTCATGTACAAGTTTATGTATGAATATGTATTTACTTTGCTCTTGGGTATGTACCCAGGAGTGAAATTATAGGCCATATGATAACTATATGGTTAACGTTTTGAGGAGCTGTCAGTATGTGTTCCTAAATGGCTGTATCATTTTACAGTCCTACCTGTAATATATGTTCCAATTTCTCTATATCCTTACCAGCACTTTTTGTTTTCTGGTTTTGTTTTGTTGTTGTTTTTTAGCCATATCAGTGAGTATTAACTGGTATCCCATTTTGATTTTGATTTTCCAAGTGCCTAATGATGTTTAGCATTATTTGATGCATTTATTGGTCATTTATATACATATATATTTTCAGAGGGGGAAGAAATGTCAACTCAAATCCTATGCCCATTTTTTAAAGTTTATTTTGAGAGAGAAAGAGAGAGCAGAGAAAGGGAGAGGGAATCCCAAGCAGTCTCTGTGCTGTCAGTGCAGAGCCCAACATGGGGCTCTATCTCACAAGCCATGAGATAATGACCTGAGCCAAAATCAAGAGCCAGATGCTTCACCCACTAGGTCATCCAGGCACCCCTTCCTTTGGCCATCTTTAAATTGGATTATTTGACTTTTTATTGATGTGTATGCATTCTTCATGTATTCTAGATACTTTTGGTATTGAATCTAAGATGGTCTTAACTGATCCAAAATTATAAAGCTTTTCTTCTAGGAGTTTTATAATTTTAATTCTTACATTAGGTTTTATGATCCATTTTTATTTCATTTTGCTTGTTTGATATAGAGTGTCAGATTCATTCTTTTGCATTTGGATATCTTGTTTCTCAGCACTATTTTGTTGAGAAAACTATTCTTTCACCTATTGTAAGTTTTTAAATCAGGAAGTGTGAGTCCTGCAACACTTTTTGTTGCAAGCTTGTTTTACTTCTTTTGGATCATTGGCATTTCCACATAAATTTTAGGAGCAAGTTATCAATTTTGAAAAATATATGTATATATCTTGGCTTTTCATAGGGATTTTTTAAAATTTGAAGATCAAATTGGGGAGGATAGCCATGTTAAAAATAAGTCTTCTGATCCATGAACATGGAATTTCTTTCCATTTGTTAGGTCGTTTTAAATTATTTCCAACAATGTCCATCATTTTCAGAGTACAAGTTTTACATTTCTTTTGTTAAATTTATTTCAAATTATTAAATTGTTTTTGATACTAACAATATAACTGCTTTCTTAATTCTATTTTTGATTGTTCATTCCTAGTGTATAGAAACATAATTCCTAGTGTATAGAAATATAATTGATCTTTATTTATTAATCCTGTATCCTTCAACCTAGTAAATTAGAAACTTCATCTTTTAGTTCAACAAATTTTATTCAGATTTTTAAGTATCTATATATAAAAAGATGTCATCGGCACCTGTGAATAGAGATAGTTTAACTTCTTCTATAAAGTGAAGTGTTTATTTGTTTTCTGGCCTAATTTCTTCAGAACAGTGTTCAACAGATGTGTGGACATTCTTGCCTTTTTCCTGACCATAGAGAAAAACATTCAGTCTTTCACCATTAAATGTAATGTTAGCCATGGGCATTTGTGAATGGCTCTTACCAAATTGAGGAATTTCCCTCTAATCTCTATTTCGTTGATTGTTTTTTTTTTTCATTAGGAATGTTGGTTTTTTGTCAAATGCTATACCTGCATCTTTCATTTTGCCATAATTGTTAAAAGTGCTTTAGTCTTTTTCATTCTATCATTATTGCATTCTTCTTTGTAAATAGATATTATCTAATATGAAATTTTAATCCCTATTTTTTCCTTTTTTCTTTCTTTCTTTCTTTCTGCTAATTTTGTTAGTGGCTACTCTGGGAATACAACTAATATCTTTACTTATCATAATCTAATCTGAATTAATACTAACCTTATTTTTATATTTAAAAAATCTTCCAATAAAGCCCTGTTTCTCCTCCCTACTTTGTGCTCATTTTCATACAAATGACATTTCTTTACATTTTAGCCCATTAACCCAATTTAATAATTCTTTCTTTATTTTATTTTATTTTTTAAATGTTTTTTTATTTATTTCTAGGAGAGAGAGAGAGAGAGAGACAGCATGAGCAGAGGAGGGTCAGAGAGAGAGGGAATCACAGACTCTGAAACAGGCTCCAGGCTCTGAGCTGGCAGTCAGCACAGAGCCCGACGCGGGGCTCGAACCCATGAACCGCGAGATCATGACCCAAGCGAAAGTCGGACGCTTAACCGACTAAGCCACCCAGGCGCCCCTAATAATTCTTTCTTTACATAGTGTATTTTTTTTAATCTGTGAGAAGAAGAGTTACAAACAAAAACACATGTTACAGCAACTAATATATATCTCTGTAGTTACCTTCACTGATACTCTTTATGGCTTCATTTGGCTTTGGGTTATTATGCAGTGTTCTTTTATTCCAGTTTGAAAGACACTTTAGAACAAGTCAGCCAGCAAAACAGACAAACAAAACCTCAGTGTGTGCTCATCTGGAAATGTCTTAAGTTCATCATATTTTGTTATGTTGGGTTTTTTGTTTTCTTTTTATAAATTTTAATTTTAATTCCACATAGTTAACATACAATGTAATAGTTCTTTCAGATGTATCATATTGATTCAACACTTTCATAAATGCCTTGTGCTCATCAGAAATAATGCATTCCTTAATCCTCATGACCTATTTTACCCATCATCCCAACCAAATCCCTTCTGGTAACCATCAGTAAATTATCTAGAGTTAAGTATCGGTCTCTTGCCTCCCTCCTCTTTTTTTTTCTTACACTTTGTTCATTTGTATTGTTATTTAAATTCCACATATGAGTGAAATCATATGACATTTGTCTATGTCTGACTGACTTAATTCACTCAGAATAATACTCTCTAACTCCATCCGTGTAGTTGCAAATAACAAGATTTCCTTTTTTTGTGGTTGAATAATATTCCATTACATATATATTTGGTGTATACTATATCTTCTTTATTTATTCTTCAGTTGATAGACACTTGGGATGTTTTCAAAACTTGGCTATTGTAGATAATGCTGCCATAAACATCTATGTGCATGTATCCCATTGAATTGGTATTTTTTTATTCTTTGGGTAAACACCTAGTAGTAGGCTACTACCTATGTTTTCCTCTTAAGATTTTGATGTATTCATGTCGCACATTAGGTCTCAATTCATCTTGAATTTATTTTTATGTGTGTGTAAAAAGTGGTCCAGTTTCATTCTTTTGATATTGTTCTTCAGTTTTCCCAGCACCATTTGTTGAAGAGACTGTCATTTTCCCATTGGANTCTGTGTTCATCAGGAACATTGGCCTGTAGTTCTCTTTTCTTAGTGAAATCTTACCTGGTTTTGGTATCAGGGTAATGGTGACCCCATAGAATGAATGTGGAAGGTTTCCTTCTTTGTCTATTTTTTGGAACAGTTTGAGAATAGGTACTAAGTCTTCTTTAAATGTTTGATAGAATTCCCTTGTGAAGCCATCTGGGCCTGGACTTTAGTTTGTTGGGAGTTTTTTGATTACTGATTCAATTGCTTTGCTGGCTATTGATCTGTTGAAGTTTTCTACTTCTTTCTGCTTTAGTTTTGGTAGTTTATATGTTTCTAGGAATTTATCCATTTCTTCCAGGTTGTCTTATTTGTTGGCTTATAGTTTTTTATAATATTCTCTTATGATTCTTTATATTTCTGTCATGCTGGTTCTTATTTTGCCTCTCTCATTTATGATTTTATTTATTTGGATCCTTTGACTTTTTTGATAAGTCTGGCTAGAGGTTTATCAATGTTATTGTTTTATTTTTTCAAAGAACTAGCTCCTTATTTCATTGTTCTNGGTGGTGGTTGTGGTGGTGGTGGTGGTGGTGGTGTGTGTGTGTGTGTGCGTGCGTTTACTTTCTATATCATTTATTTCTGCTCTAATGTTTATTATTTCCTTCTTCCTTCTGGCTTTAGGCTTCATTTGTTGTTTTTTGTACTATCGGCATTAAGTGTAAAGTTAGCTTGTTTAATTGATATTTTTCTTGCTTCTTAATATAGGCCTCTATTGCTATGTACTTCCCTCTTAGGAGTGCTTTTGCTGCATTCCAAAGGTGTTGAACCATCATATTTTCATTTTCATTTGTTTCCATGCATTTTTAAAATATCTTCTTCGATCTCCTGGTCGACCCATTCATTGTTTAATAGCATGTTGTTTAGCTTTCATGTATTTGTGGTGTTTCCAAATTTTTTCTTATGGTTGACTTCTAGTTTCATAGTGTTGTGGTCAGAAAAAGTGCATGGTGTGATTCAAACTTTTTGTATTTGTTGAGGCCTGTTTTGTGACCCAATATGTGAATTTATTCTGGAGAACGTTCCATGTGCACTTGAAAAGAATACATATTCTGCTTTTTTAGAATGGAATGTTCTGAATAGATCTGTCAAGTCCATCTGGTCCAATGTGTCATTCAAAGCCAATATTTCCTTGTTATTTTCTGTTTAGATGTCCTTTCCATTGATTTAGATGGGGTGTTAGAGTCCCCACAATAGACAGATTTTAGATCAAACACAACTGCAGATTGAAAGTACAGGGAGAGAGAAACATTTATCACACAAATGGATGTCAAAAGAAAGCCATAGTAGCAATGCTTATATCAAACAAACTAGACTTTAAAACAAAGACTGTAAAAAAAGACAAGAGCATTGTATAAAGCATACCATATCATATCATAAAGGAGAAAATCCAAGAAAATATAACACTTGTAAATATTTATGCACTCAACATGAGAGCACCCAACTATATGAAACAATTAATAACATAAAGAAACTAATTGATAGCAACACAATAATAGTAGGAGACTTAAACACCTACATTTGTTGAAGGATAAATTTTCTGGATATATTATTCTTGCTGCATGGTCTTCTTTTACCACTTTGAATATGTCATCTTTCTGGATTCCATGGTTTCTGATGATACGTCAGCTATTAATGCTTTTGAGGATCTCTTGTGCATAATGCGTTCTTCTTCTCACTTTTTTCAAATTCCTGTCTTTGTCTTTCAGAAGCTTAAACATGATGTATCTAGATGTGGATATCTCAGTGTATCATGCATAGATTTATGCCAGGCTTGAATGTACAGATTATTTTCCCTCAAAATTTGGATTTTTTTTTAACTTGGAATGTTTACCCATCATTTCTTCAAATAATATTCCTGCCCATTTTTTACTCTCTTCTCATTCTGTGGCTCTTATTATACATATGTTGGTGTGCTTTGTTGTTTCCCACAAGTCTCTGACATTTGATTCATTTTTCTTCATTCTTTTCTTTCTATTTTTCTGACTGGATAATCTGAACTGACCTATCTAAGTTTATTCACTTCTTACTTCTGCCACTTCAAACCTGAGGTTGAGCACCTCTAGTGATTTTTTTTACTTTTATTATTTTTCTTTTCTCTCCAGAATTTCTAATTTTTAATAATTTCTATCTCTTTATTGATAGTCTTTATTTGATATGACATCAGTTTCATATGTTAATTTAATTATTTAAATATAAATTATTTTAGTTCTTCAAATAATTTAACTGATTTTTAAAATTTGCCTAGGAAATCCAACATCTGGGTTTTCCTTTTTAATTTTTTTTTATTTTCCTGCTTCTTTCCTTATGGGCCCAACTTTACTGTTATATTTCATACCTTGTAATGTTTTGTTGAGAACTTGATATTTTAAGTAATAATATAATGTGATAACTCTGAGCATCAAATTCATCCCCTTTAGAGTTTGCTGTTCCTATTTATTGTTGTTGTTGTTGTTATTGTTTCTGCTGCTATTTATTTCATGATTTTCCTGGATTAATTCTGTAAAGTCTATATTCTTTGTCATGAGCAGCCATTGAAGCCTCTGCCCAGTTAGTGGTCCTCTAATGATTTGACAGAGATTTCTTTAACTGCCTTGAACCAATGAACCAATAATTGCCAAGGGAGTCTGTATATGTGTTGGGCAATGTGGCAGTTTACAGTTCTCCTTTACCTTTACTTTCTGCTTTTGTGGAGCCTCAATAGAAGACAGAGTTAAGAAAAAACTGGAGCCTTGTCATGTCTCTGGGTGTGTGCATAGCCCTTCACATAGATGTGACATCTTAGACTCTCAGTACTCTATTCTAAATTATCACAGACCCTCGAAAGACAGTTCATTTCCCACTTTTTCCCTTAAAGTTTTTCACCCAGCCTCTTGCTATTCTCAACAGGTATCATCACCTCAGAAAACTATGATATTAAATAGTCGCTACTGATTATTTTAGACAAATATGCTTCAGAATAGGCTTGTTCACACTGATTAAGCTATGAGTCCTGTTAAATAGACAAGCCCTGGATATGGGACTTTTCCAAGGAGTTGCCAAACAGGTCAGATAGTGACAATTCTCTGGGGGTGGGGGGGGTGACACTTTTTGGTGTTTCAAACTCATTCTGTTGCATTCAGTGTCTTATAACTGTTATAATAAGTTTCTCACACTTACTGTGCTTTCAAGACTGTTGGGTTTCCAGGTTTGTGAGGAGCTACAGAGAAGAGAATAAGAATATGGCAGGTTGCAATGCCAGAAAGCTTGATACTCTGTCAGAAATTCAGCCATTTTCCTTGAATGGATACTCCTCAGTTTGTTGCAAGATTTAGTGAGTGTTCAGAGTTCTGTGAGAGTTGATTTTTGACAAACTTTGCTTTCACAGAGGAGCATATTTTTAGTTGCAGAACTGCATCTCCACAAACATTCCACCTGTGCAGAACTGCATCTGTACCAACATGAAGTTTTAAAATAAATTCTGCTCCTTTAGACAATATGACCTCAATATAGATCAGCATCTATAGGTAAGAGTGGTTACATCATTGGTGAGGCATTTGTGTGCATTTGAGTAGTCTTCCCTGCATTTTTGGGGGGAAGGTATGATATTGACTTTTAAGGAAAGTAGCTTGTTTTTCAAGAGTGTGGTTGTTTCAAGGTCCAAAGTGTTTTCACACTGATAAAGGATCAAACGATGTCAATTTTTTAGTTACACCAAAGATTCATCTTGTAATTTGCAAACTTTTTATAATTTAAAATTTTGTGTAAAAACCAACTATGTTCTTTAATTGCAAGATTAAATGTACCAATACAGCCATTTTACAATAAAACAGAATTTATTTTTAAAATGAAGTGATGATTCATAGGATCCAAAAACTTTGAAAGCAACAAGCTAAAATAAATAATCTCATTCACCAAGCACAGATTAATCATAAACTTGGAAAGAGTAAACTGAACAGTAATGGGAGAGCCCAAATCTAATTAAAAGACTGATAGTATCTCGGCCCATATCAGGAAACTATTTCTGAGTCCTAAAAGAATGTGTCCATATGAACAAGGAACTAATGTTAATTACAGATGAGAAGCTGTGAAACAGGTAGAAGAAATGCCAGAAAACTGAAGTTGGAAAATTAGTCTCATTCTTCAAACAGAGAAGGAACTAAAGCTTGGTGGGAATGAAACTAAACCTTGGGGGGAAAAAAGTATTCCAGATTACCTACTTAGAAGTTTACTCTATCTACCATTTAAAGCATATGTTGATTTTTGCAAAATATAAAAGTATCTCATGGCATCCTTGTGAACAAGATAGTTGCACATAACCATAACTAAAGACAATTGGTGAATGGTTTAATGTCTTCTTTGATATTTCCATTGGGCTGCTAGAGAACGATGTCATTTTTGTCCTCCATTTGCGTACTTAGAAATGCATAGTTTGCATTATTATGGGGGAAATAGTCATATATTAAATGGCAGAAAAAGGATGAATATCATCTGATCATAGAAAAAAAAATCAAAAAGATGAAACCCAAACAAAGACAACGTAAACCCCCTACATGTAGGCCCCAGTGTTAAATTACACAGAATCAAGATGGGTACTGTCTTTTTTTAATTGCTGATAATAAAGTGTTTTGCAGACACCATAGAAGGAAGCATTGCATGGAATGGAATTGCAGATTTTATGATTTCTGAGTTCTCTTCCAATGCTGAGATTTGGAGATTATATAAATGAACTTTTTATTTGAAGAAAAGTTAAAATATTTTAATAACTGACAGAAATCAGATAGACATAAAATATATTGAATTCTGTTATAACACGGCGAAGCATTTATTTTTACCTGTTTCATTCTCTGCAAAAATCCTTCTTTTATCGTGGTGACTGATATCAGTAAGACCTCATATTGGATAGGAATATCACTCTTGGAGCAATTAGTATGCATGCGTAGATAGATTTCAGATTGCTTTGTCAATGCTGGCATGCAAAAGCCTATGCTAAAAATAAGAGAAAAATAATTTAATGTTGTTTTGCAGAAATAACTTTTAAGTATTCAAATTGAACCATCACTATCTTAAATTGTAGCTCTGTGATTTCACCTAATGAAAGAAACTAAATGAATCCTTGCTAATGCATTATTGGTATGTGCAGAACAAGAAGAACAAATCACACAAATTTTCCCACTTAATTATTGTGCTAGAAATTCATTGTCATATTATTGACCTATTTGGTCATGCCCAAGTTAATCATGTCTGAACCTTTCCCAGTGGGAAATAAGCTTGTTCACTTCCTGTCTTGCAAGAATATCAACTAAAACTCAGTCACATATGCCTCTAGCCCTATCACTGCAGCCCACCGTAACCATCATCTCCAACAGCGAGACTGCAGTCTGCAGTGAGCCCGGGAGACTTAGTGTCAGAAACTCATCACTTCCTGTGTCCTTTTTTCCCCCATTCTGCTCAATCATTTGCCACATTAAATTAAACCTTACTCTGTTTGCCAAAACCCTCCCTGCTTTCTCTTTGCAAGGAGCTGTTTTGAAATACGGAAACAGAGTTTACATGCAGTAACACACTAGTAAGCCAGCAACTTTAGTCGCTTATTAAAGTCAAGCATGTGTCTTTGTTTCATGTTGCTAATGATGTGGAACCATAGAGGCCCGAGTATATTTCGCCTGGACGGTGTGGGAGCAAATGCTGAGAGCTCATTACTTGGCTCCCCATTGGAATCCTGCAGGCTCCTGCTCATTGAGGAGACTGTGGGGGCTTTGACAGAATTATTATACTGAATATTTTTAGACTCATTAAGTATATCACCAAAGCAAAACATCTCTTCCTTAGATGCAAATGGCTGCAGCTACTGTGGCTTTGCTTTAGTTATTGCAGAAAAAAGGATGAGGCTTGAAAACAACTTAAGAAAAAGACTTTTCATGCCTGAATGTTTGATTTTGCAACTTATATTGGGACTGTCTGTGGCTGTTTTGCCACATTTGAGCCACTTGTACAGAAGTGCTATTTACAAAGATAAACACATTCATATCCCCATATTAAGCAATAATCAAAATCTTTTTTTAATTTTCTGTGTGTCCTCTAATGCAATTCTGGATGTGAAGCTTTGGTGATTATACTTTGAGCTGAGGGTTATGATATTCATTCCCAAGATTATAGAGTAACTTTTGGTGCCTGACCTAAATCTAAACTGAGAATGACTGTGTAGTTAAAATAATAATTTGGGGGAATAGCTATTCTCTAATTCGGGAATTGTAACATATGCTGCCTGGCATGAAAGATGACACACTGTCTTAGATCATTACAATACCTTAACACAGCAGTCTGATTTAAGGTTGAAGAACAAGAAAGGAATTTCAACCTACCTCCAGATTGTCTTGCTCTTGTGGATTTCAGTTCAACTTTAATATTACTTTATTGAGGCTTTTGGTGATTTAATTTAGGCTTAAGAAGCCCTTAAAGAAAAAAAAATGCACACCTTAAAATTAATTCTTTAAAGCAAGGACAGAGCAGTGCATTTATGGTGCCATTTGCTATGGAAGTTAAGTTGGATCTATACAGCATTTCATATTTCCAAAAATAAATTAGATTTCAGTGCTTTGATGGAGAGTCTTTAATTTCTCATATACTACTGTTTACCAGTGTGTCAAAAATTTGCCACACCCAGCACTTAAGCTGAGATGTGTTCTCTGGACATCTAAACATTAAGATTTGATCTGAAATATTTTGTACTTTAACGAAAAAATTGTTTGTGCACTAATATTCAGTGCTTTGGAAGAAATACTCTTTGATTTTATTTGCGGTTCATTTCTCACACTACAGTGCTTTGACAATGGTGACAGTGACTTCATACATCAAGAATTTCTCCTGCTTTCCATGACCGCCAGGGAATCTGAAGGGAATACTTTACATCTGAAACATGTTTTCCTTTGGGATTCTACCATTAGAATAACAGGTCTGATCAGTAGCCCATTATGAAATAGAACGTCTACAATGGAAGAAAGAGAAAAGAAGCAAAAAAAAAATCTTAAAAAGCAATCACATAATAATAAACTACAAAACTGGGAATTTTACATGCATATTAAATTTATACTATACCTTTTAGAACTCCAATACCCTTTCTTAGGAAGTTCCAAGATCCTATCTTCTTCTAATATCAAGAACATAAAACACTGAATAGTGTGAAGTAAGAAGTGTTTAATTTGGATGATTAGACAGCAGTGATAATGTGGCCAATGTCATGGAATAGTTTTTTGGAAGAGTTCACTTTATATGGAGTCCCAGGGAGAGGACTCAAAATTCCTATCAGTTATTCTAAATGAGATCATGAAACAGGATATACATCAATTCCCAAAAACTTTTGCACTTTTTACAAATAAGAATTCAAAATATAAATCTTATCCATAATGTGGATGGGGAATTTTGGGTGTGAGGGTAGGGTCCTAGAAAGGACAATCAGGGAAGGATTAGCTGAGACAGAGTCTTCTGAGTAAAGATACGAAGTAATCAAGAGAGCTAGTCATGTGGATATTTATAGAAGAGTACTATAGCAATATAGTATGCACAGAGTTACTAGAGAAGAGCATATCTGGGAAAAGAAAAAGCTAGTATGAAGGAAGGAAAAAGGAAGAGGAGAACAGAGCTTAATTAACAGCCTTATTATTTATAATTTTTTAAATTTATTTATTTTTGTCTTGTGTTGTTTCTCTTTCTCCAGATTTTTATTTAGATTCCAGTTAATTAGGGGCAGCTGGGTATCTCAGTCAATTAAGTATCTGGCTCTTGATTTCAGCTTAAGTCAAGATCCCAGGGGCATGAGATTGAGCTCCTGAGTGGGGCTCTGTGCACACAGCATGGAGCCTACTTGGGATTCTCTCTCTCACTCTCTCTTTGCCCCTCCCCTGCTTGCACTCACACGCTCTCTCCTCCCTCTCTCAAAATGAGAGAGAGAGAGAGACAGCATGAACAGGGGAAGGTCAGAGAGAGAGGGAAGTACAGAATCTGAAGCAGGCTCCAGGCTCCGAGCTGGTTGTCAGCACAGAGCCTGATGCGGGGCTCGAACCCACGAACTGTGAAATCATGACCTGAGCCGAAGTCGGATGCTCAACTGACTGAGCCACCCAGGCACCTGGAATAGTTCTATTTTTAACTTTTTGAGGACCCTCCATACTGTTTTCCAGAGTGGCTGCACCAGTTTGCATTCCAACTAACAGTGTGTAAGAGAATTCCCCTTACTCCACATTCTCACCAATCCCTGTTGTTTCCTGTGTTACTAGTTTTAGCATTTTGACTAGTGGGAAATGATATTTCATCGTGGTTTTTATTTGCATTTCCCTAATGATAAGTGATAAGCATCTTTTCATCTGTCTGTTAGTCATCTGGATGTCTTCTTTGGAAAAATGTCTGTTTATGTCTTCTGCCTATTTCTTATTGGATTATTTGTTTTTTGGGTGTTGAGTTTAAGTTCTTCATAGATTTTTGGATACTAACACTTTATCAGATATGTCATTTGCATATATTTTCTCCCATAGATTACCTTTTAGTTTTGTTGATTGTTTCCTTCATTGTGCAGAAGCTTTTTATCCTGATGAAGTCCTGATAGTTTATTTTTGCTCTTGTTTCCCTTGCCTCAGGAGACATATCTAATTAGAAGTTGCTACAGCCAATGTCAGAGAAGTTACCACCTGTGTTCTCTAGGATTTTGATGGTTTCGTGTTTCACATTTATGTCTTTCATCCACTTTGAATTTATTTACTTTTGTATATGGTATAAGAACGTAGTCCAGTTTCATTCTTTTGATATTGTTCTTCAGTTTTCCCAGCACCATTTGTTGAAGAGACTGTCATTTTCCCATTGGANCCTGTGTTCATCAGGAACATTGGCCTGTAGTTCTCTTTTTTAGTGGAATCTTTACCTGGTTTTGGTATCAGGGTAATGCTGACTTCATAGAATGAATGTGGAAGGTTTCCTTCTTTGTCTATTTTTTGGAACAGTTTGAGAAGAATAAGTATCGAGTCTTCTTTAAATGTTTGATAGAATTCCCTTGTGAAGCCATCTGGGCCTGGACTTTAGTTTGTTGGGAGTTTTTTGATTACTGATTCAATTGCTTTGCTGGCTATTGATCTGTTGAAGTTTTCTACTTCTTTCTGCTTTAGCTTTGGTAGTTTACATGTTTCTAGGAATTTATCCATTTCTTTCACATTGTCCAATTTGTTGGCATATAATTTTTCATAGTATACTCTTATAATTCTGTGTATTTATATGGTATTCATTGTTCTTTCTTCTCTATTATTTGTGATTTTTATTTGGAACCTTTCTCTTTTCTTTTTGATAAGTCTGGTAGAGGTTTATTAGTTTTATTAATTTTTCAAAGAATCAGCTCCTGGTTTCATTGATCTGTTCTATTTTTTTTTAAGTTTCTATGTCATTTATTTCTGAAGAGCCAAATTCTTTAGAGCCTTGCAAGCCATTGGCTTGTTTTTAGAGTAAGATGGAAAAGCACTGTGGATTTCAAACAAAGTAATGACAAAATCTAAATTATAGTTCAACTGGGTCACTTTGTTTGCTCA
Organism: Crocuta crocuta; assembly: GCF_008692635.1. Classification (NCBI taxonomy): domain Eukaryota; kingdom Metazoa; phylum Chordata; class Mammalia; order Carnivora; family Hyaenidae; genus Crocuta; species Crocuta crocuta. The sequence continues at coordinate 6,265,251 of NW_027528357.1, forward strand.
GTTCAGAATAGACTGAAAGCTGTTATAGACATAAGTAGGGAGGCTATTTTAGTAATCTAGATAAGAGATGGTACATACCTGTGGCAAAGAAGTCAAATTCTAGATATATTTTAAAAATAGAGCCAACAGAAATTTCTGATGACCAGATGAGGGACAGAAGAAAAATAGGAGAGTAAAGGATGACCAGGATAGCTTGCCTAAGCAAGCAGAAGAATGAAATTGACTTTCAGACAAAAGGAAGGCTACAGAGGAGGCAGGTTTAGGGGAAAGTATCAGGAGCTTAGTTTTTCTTGTTTGTTTGCTGTTATGTTTAAGTTTGTTTGTTTGTTTGTTTACTTATTTTGAGAGAGACAGAGACAATGTGAGTAGAGGAGGGACAGAGAAGGAGGTGAGAGAGGGAGAATTCCAAGCAGACTTTGCACCATCAGCACACAGCCCAGTGTGGGGCTCAAACTCACAAAACTGTGAGATCATGACCTGAGCCAAAACTGAGAGTTAGACACTTAACTCACTGAGTCACCCAGGTGCCCCAGGAGCTAAGTTTTAATCATGTATAACTTGAGATGCATTTTACACATCCAAGTGGAGATATGTGGCAGATTGTTGACATGCCATTCTGAGGTTCAGGAGAAATGTTCTTGCTGGAGATAATGACTTGATAGTAATACACATATGATATTTATAAACATTAGACCAAATTAGGTAATCTCAGAACAGGGAAGTTGTTGGTTACCTCACTAAGAGTTTTACTGAATTATAATATAATGGAGTTACAAAATCTGAATGGAGTAGTTTCCAGAGAAAAATGAGGGGAGAAATTATGGTAACATAAAGATAGACACCTTGCTCAAGAAGTTTTTATAAACATAAGATAAAAAATAAATACTGAGCAATGAAATGTGACCAAGGAAGGATCTAGATTACTAACACAAATGATCAAGGAGAGAACGGAGAACTGATGTGTTAGGAGAGAATAATTGAAACATTCTTGAGATACCATCCTTTGAGTGGGTGAGAGAGGGTGAGATCAATTGCTCAAGTTGAGAGATTGACCTTCATTAGGAGCATCCACAATAACAGGAGAGAAAAGCAGGGTATACTGACACAGAGATAAGTGGGAGATGGATATTTGAAGTTTTTGGAATATTTTTGATTTCCTAAGTATTTTTCAGTAAGTTGGAAAACAAGTTCAAATGGGAATGAAGATATAGGAAGAGGTGCTGGAGATCTGAAGAGACAAAACCAAGTATAAAATAGTGGTCTAAGCAAGGAGAGAGCTTATCTAAGAAAATAATATTTTATGTACCTCAGGACTCTCTGAAAACTCTTTTTCAATGGCCAGGATCTATCGCTACCTCTTATTCGACAGCAATATAAATTAAGTCACTGGATAAAGATTAAGGGGTTCTATTTCCTTAATCTTGAGTTACAGTGCTCTTGGGAAGATGGTTTAAGTAATGACAGACTAGCCATAGAACTCATCAGTAAGTGCATGAGCCTTAGCTTGAAATTTCCACTTACAGGAAGTTGCCTGTTAAAACAAGTTTGAACCAGTTTTGTTTTTTTTTTAAGACAGAGAGAAGCAATTTTTAACTCACATAATCACATGTAAGAAATGATATTTGATTTATATATCATTTATTGTATATGTTCCAAAATCATGACCATAGAACCACAAGAAAAGCTCCTGTTATTACAACTATAACTTTCTGCGCTGAGATAGGAAGGTCACCCTAAGCCTAACCCTAACCCTACCATCACAGGCCTTGCTGTTGGGTAGAAAAAAAACAATGAATCTTTTACATGCTTTGTGAAAATCGAATGTTTACATGAACTTCTATGTATGAATTACTACTTCTTCTATATAGGAATAATTTGTGGAAGTTTTTTGTATTAGTGCTTGCCGTAGTTTTCTATTGCTATAACTGATTACTGCAGATTTAGCAACTTGTACATTTATTATCATAATTTCCGTAGATCAGAAGTGTAGGCATATTTTTAACTGGGTCCTCTGCTCAGGATCTCCCAAGATTGCAGTCTAGTTATCAGCAAAGCTGTGTTCCTTTCTGAAGTTCAGGGTTCGTCTCCAAGGTCACATGTTGTTGCCCATACTCAGTTTTTTCTTGCTTACTATCAGTCTGGGGTCACTCTCAGCTCCTGAGGCCCCCACAGATCTGAGCTACATCATAGCCCTGTCACCAGGCCTCTTACTTCATAGTACTTACTTCTTCAAGCCATTAGGGTCCACTCTCCCTCTGTCTGCTAAGACAGAGTTATGTAGCCATATAATTTAACATAATCGTAAGAGTGACACCCTATTACCTTTGCCATATTCTACTACCTGGAAGTCACAGGTTCTGCCTGTACTCACATGGACGGATTCTACAAGGCCATTACTCATTGGGCATCATCTTAGAGTTTGGCTAGCACAGTGATATAGGAAGTATTCCTTATGATAATTCATCTAAATCCAAAACACTTGACTTATAAAAAGCACTTGCTAAATGTAAACTGTTATGACTGTTGTTGTATACATAATATCTAAACACAGGAACATAGTTGTAGCTTTAAGATTAAACTTTTTTAATTCATTAAATTGAGAATTAAAATTCATTCAATTTCATTGCCATCAATGAACATTCATTAGATTTTTTTTGTACATTTCTTTGTACATATCCAATGGACTATGACCTTATAAGTAAATTAGCTCACACAATGCATTGAGGCATTAGAATTTTACCCCCTCTTAAAGCAGTACCTCTTAATAAACATTTAGGTGGCTTGATCGGTTAAGCATCTGCCTCTTGATTCTAGCTGAGGTCATAATCTCACAGTTTGGGAGACGGAGCCCTACATTGGGCTCTGTGCTGACAGTGCAGAGCCTGCTTGAGATTCTCTCTCTCTCTCTGTCTCTTTCTCTCTCTCTCTGCCCCTCCCCCCATCAAAATAAATAAATAAACTTTAAAAAAACATTCTGAGGTGAAAAATCAAACCAAAGCCTATTACAATGGCTGAGCAGTAATCAACAATTTTATCCTAAGATGACCTGATCTAAAAATATGACATAAATGTAGTCAACGAGTTGAATCCTACATATTCTTGTATTTGATAACTAGCAGTTAGATTATAAATTATCCTCATGTTTAAAGAGCACTGTGCTTCAAAAATAAATTCAAAATGGATGCAAGACCTAAATGTGAGACAGGAAACCATCAAAATCATATAGGAGAAAATTGGCAACAACCTCAAACAAAGGAAAAAATAAGATTAAAACAGAGAGGCAAACTAAGAGAATTTTAAATACAGAGAACAAACTGAAGGTTGCTAGAGGGGAAGTGAGTTGGGGATGGGTTAAATGGGTGATGGGCATTAAGGAGGGCACTTTTTGGGATGAGCCCTGGACGTCATATCTAAGAGATGAATCACTGGGTTCTACTCCTAAAACCAAGACTACACTGTATGTAAACTAACTTGAATTTAAATTAAAAAAATAAAGGGCAATGAGCTCATTTATTTCTCCTTTTGAAACACAACCTTTTTAAAATAATATGTAATTCTATCTAAACTTAAGTAAAAGGCAACCAAATCATTTGGGAACATAACATATTTTATTTCAATATTTTACTTTATTTCTAGTTCTAGTACTCTAGATGTTCACTAGTGGCAGGAATTGTATAGCAAAAGATGGTCATTTTCTTTTTCACTCACAAAAGTAGAACTGTAGAAATAAGTAGCATCTATTTACTTTGGATAGTATAAGAAAAATGAGATGATTGATTTTTTTCCAATAGACTCATGTATCAAAATTGCTACTATGTGAAACTATTTTACCTTCCTTAGATTGCTGCTGTATTAGTCAGGATTCTCCAGGGAGAGAGAGAAGTATTTATTTTACAGAATTGTCTCACACAATTGTGGAGGCTGGCAAGTTAAAAATCTGAAGGGTAGGCTGGAAGGCTGGAGACTCAGCAGTTCAAGTCTGAAAGCAGGCTGAATTTTCTCTCTTGGGAGACCTCAGTCTTTTTTGTAAGCCCTTCAGTTGATTAGATGAGATCCACTCATATTATGGAGGGCAATTTGCTTTACACAATATCTGCTCGTTTAAATGTTAATCCTATCCAGAAACTACTTTCATGAAAACATCTAAAAATGCGTTTAAATATCTGGGTACCCTGTTCTAACCAAATTGACATATAATATTAACCATCACACTGCCTTCCCTGTACCACCCACCTTTTCATTTGAGTAAATTATTAGTGCTAATTTGATCCATTAAAGAGATTTCATATGAACCCCACTATGAAGAACCTATAATCAAAATTAAGGATTTGAATTATGCTTTTAATTTTTTGTAAATTGGAGTGAGGGTGAGTTCTTCCATTTCATTGTTATTTTATATTCCTTTGATATACATAACTTTGGATTCTCTGTAAGTTTAACATTTGTATTAATTCATTTCTAATATGTTCCTGCCCTCTATTCTTTGCTCATTTTTTTTTTTTTTCTGTCGAGGTACTCTTTCTTTTTCTTACTGGTTTGTATGAACTATATATAGCATGTTTTCCAGTTCTTTGCTTCCGTATTTTCTAGATTGAAATTTTGCATTTTTAAAATACAACATTTTAGGGGCGCCTGGGTAGCTCTGTCGGTTGAGCGTCCGACTTCGGCTCAGGTCATGATCTCACAGTTCGTGGGTTCGAGCCCCGCGTCTCTGCTGACAGCTAGCTCAGAGCCTGGAGCCTGTTTCGGATTCTGTGTCTCCCTCTCTCTTTGACCCTCCCCTGCTCGTGCTGTCTCTCTGTCTCAGAAAGGAATAAAACATTTAAAATTTTTTAAATAAATAAAGCGAGCATTTTAGATTTTGCTTATGGCCAAAAGCATCCAGATTTTTATTTTTCATTACACTGTTTTATACTTAGAAAATACTTGCCTGTTCTATGATCAGTTAAAAAAAAATCTATATGGATTTTCTTGGGGTGCCAGGGTGGCTCAGTCGGTTAAATGTCCGGCTTTGGCTCAGGTCATGATCTCATGGTTCTTTTGAGCTCGTGTCGAGCTCTGTGCTGGCAGCTCAGAGCCTGGAGCCTGCTTTGAATTCTGTGTCTTCCTCTCTCTCTTTCCCAACCCCACTTGTACTCAGTCTCTCTCTGTCTCTCAAAAATGATTAAGCATTAAAAAAATCTATATGGATTTTTCTTCTTATTCCTATGCTTTTTAATTGTTTGCATTTAACTCTTCATATTTTACCAGTTTCAAATCTTATTATATTTACAGTTTTATATCCTACCTTATTCATATAACATTATATATTGACGATTTCACATAAAAATATTATTTGATACATGAAATGAGCTGAAGATATGATTTACAGTTTTCCAAATTTCCAGTTTTCTCAACATTGTTTGTGTGTTCTGGCTTTTTTAGCTTGTTTCTTGCATACTATTCCTAACTCAATGACCTTAATTAAGATTAGTTAATATTTCTGGGCTTAAGTTTCTTTGTATATAATATAGTGATATTAATAGTATCTAACCCAGGTTTGTTGAGAAGATTAAAAATAGTAATACATATAAAGTGCTTTAAAACAGTGCCTGGTAATTTTAATAGCTCATTAGTGTTAAATATTAGCATATTACATTTATTTCACAATTGCCAGTTCAGATCCATTGGTCCACCTGCTAATCCTTTCCGAAATTCCAGATTTTGGTTACTTTTTGGTATATTTTATAATATATAACAGCATCTTCCATTTTACTGTTAATTTTCCCAAAACTATAACAAAAATATGCATTCTTTACATCTTTACTTCTACATCTTTAATACGTCAGATAAATTTTAAAGTTACTGTTAAATAACCACCCCCAGATAAGTTCCATTGATATTTTGTTTTGGATTGAGTTGAACCTCTGATTTAATAATATAAGAAAAACTGGTGAGAGGAGACAGTGAGATTATGCAAACTTGTTCAATGTCACAATAATAGTAAAAGCTGGTGCTATGATTGAAACAAAGACAGTCTCGGGGCGCCTGGGTGGCTTAGTCGGTTAAGCGTCCGACTTCCGCTTAGGTCATGATCTCGCGGTTCGTGGGTTCGAGCCCCGCGTCGGGCTCTGTGCTGACTGCCAGCTCAGAGCCTGGAGCCTGTTTCAGTCTGTGACTCCCTCTCTCTCTGACCCTCCCCTGTTCACGCTGTCTCTCTCTCTCTCTCCTAGAGATAAATAAAACATTAAAAAAAAAATTTAATTTGAAACAGTCTTTAATAAAATTATATTTTTAAATTACTGTTTGAGGAATCACATTCAGGACTGAAAACCCAGTCCAGATATTTAAATAACAATTGCTTTTTTGTAAAATTCACTAGCTCATGGCCTCTTCCTCATAGTGACATCTACAAAGTATCGTGACATATTCATCGTTTCTGTCTTCGTATAACTTTCTCTGCCTTTGGTGATCCTGCCTCCCTCTTATAAGGGCTCTTACAATTATCTGAGCTTACCTAGACAATCAAAAATAATTTCCTCATCGCAACATTTTTAATTTAATTACATCTGCAAAGTCCCTTTTGCCGTCTAAGGTGATATAGTCACAGGATCCGAGTTTTAGAATGGACGTCTTGGCAAAGAGAGGACATGGCTTACCTGCCACCGTATGCTTTCTCTTACCTTGCTATGGTGCTACGCAATATGTTACAACAACTGGGAACAAAACAAACATTAATTTCAGATGAGTATGCTCAGAATTTACTGATAAAATGTGCGTGTTAAAAAGATTTATGATTCAATGTAACACATTCTTTATTAGAGATGGTATCAGACCTCTATGGGAGCATGGAGGAGGAAGAATTTTCTTTCTGCCTGGGGCAGGGAGATGCCTCAGGAATGGCTTCCTCATAGAGTAGTAATCTCTGTTTTAATACAGGACTATATTGTACAGAGTTAACCTGTAGTGATGGTTCAACAGGCATAATAGCTAATAAAATTTTACAATGTACAATTTGTTGTAATTGAAGTGAAAAGAACCCAGCTTCCTTGGCACTCATTAAAGTCTTTATATTTATTAATTAAATTAATCAAATAATATTTGTTGAGGTCTTTCCATACACCTGGCCCTGAATGAGGTATAGGGAACACAAAATGATTATCACACAGTTATGTCCTCAAGGACCTAATGGTCTAGCAGAGAAAGCAGACACAACCAACTACCATGGGTTGGTCTTTCTCATTAAAAAAATTCTGTCTTTCCTTTCCTTCAGAAATCTCATATTTTCACAACATTCATATACCTTTTTTTCCGATTTACTCAAAGACTTCAAATTTTTTTCAGCTATCATCTTGACTTTTTTTTTTCTTAGTTACTTCCAAAGCAAATTTCGAATGCCCATGAGCTATGGTTTAGGAATTTCATGAAAAGTTTTGTGTGTCAGCATCTGTGTTTTTAATTTAACCTTCTGATTTGAAGTTTGACTTGAAACTTGTATTTAGAAATATTCAGAAAGTTTATCCCATTTTATAATGTATTTCAGAAACAGTGAAATGCTATTGATTTGGTAATCCCACATATCATGTAATGAGCATAACAAGCTGTCAAAAGAATAAAGGAGTGACTAGATCTCCACAAAGCTCATTTAGTCAAAGTGAAAGGAAAAGGAAAAAAAAAAACAATTGTTTGATTTGACAGTACTTATACTAACATGACAGAAAATACAATAAAATTGGTTCAACTATTACACTTCCATTTATTCCAAGAACTATGACTGCCTACAAGTTGAATTTACAGCTTATGTAGCCACTTTTGAGGTATGATGTGAGAGAGCCTGAAAGTTCCCATTATTTCTATACTATTTCCACAACCACAATATAGTATCAAGAATTAGTATCAGTAGATATATGCCCTTGGGTAAAGCAGTGTGCAGATTCCTTTTTTAAATTATGGGATAACACAAAACTCTGAGACTACTGATATATAAAATAGAAATTGATTAATTCAACCACTTGGTTCATGTGAGGATATGTCTGGAGATGGAGAATCAGGGAAGAGAGAGTCAAACATAGAAAGAGCTTTGCTGGGAGTATAGAAAAAAGATCAGACTTTTCTACATAGGCTTTAAGGAACCAAACTGGGACACCACCAGGGGACAGCATGAATACACAGGGGCTGGTACAAATGCAATGGGAGATATGGAACATTAAATGAGGAACATTTAACCAAGAAATAAAGGACAACAAAATTAAATTTTGATTATTAGCAATTTTGAGAAAAAAATTTCTCAAACTTACATGAAGCTACTTCCCTCAATCTTACCACTACCATTTTGTCTCATAAGTCCTGTGGCACCATGTTTTTTATCTTTCATAACACAAATCACATTTTGTAAATGTATAGTTACTTGTTCCTAACTTATGAAGTCCATTTTCAACCATAGAGTGTAAACTATTGGACTTCATTGTCCTGGACTCTTATCACTGTGTATCTGATGCCTTGAAAATGTATAGGCATACAATAGTTGCCCAAGCTAACTGCTTAATTTATCCAGCAAATATTGTCAGTTAAAACTATGGGATATGAAGTTAGACATATATGGATTTTAATACAGGCTTTATCATTAAATAGCACATTTTTTTAATTGAGGTACAATTGACGTACGTTGTTATTTTGGTTTCAGGTGTACAGCCTAATGATTCAATATTTGTATACATTGAAAAATGGTCACAATAAGTCTAGTTACCATCTGTTATTTTACAAGGGTAATAAAATATTATTGGCTGTATTCCCTATGCTGTAGATTACATCTCCATGACTTATTCCTTTTATAACTGGAAGTTTGTGCTTTACCTCTAACAACCACCAAACTGTTCTCTACATCTGTGATTCTAGGTTTTGTTTTATTTCTTTGTTTTGTCTTTAAGGTTCCACAGATAAGTGAATCATATGATATTTGTCTGTTTCTGACTTATTTCACTTAGTACAGTACTGGCAAAGTCCATCCGTATTGTTGAAAATAGATTTCATTCTTTTTCATAACTGAGTAGTATTCCATTGTATATGTATCACATTGTTTATACATATAACACACATAATTTGTGTTTATATATATGATATCTCACATCTTCTTTGTCCATTCAGCCATGATGGACACAGGTTTGTCAGTTTTATGTTTTTAAAAAACAGCTATTAATTTTATTGATGTTTTCGATTATATTTTTGGTCTCTGTTTCATTGATTTCAACTCTGATCTTTATTATTTCCTTGAGCTTTGTTCTTTTTTATTCTTTTAAGTGTAAACCTAAATTGCTTGCAATCAGAGAATCTTGATACCTTCGACTTTGTTCTTTCTTGAGAATATTTTGGCTATCCAGGTTTTTTTGTGGCTCAATACAAATTTTAGAATTATTTGTTCTAGTTCTGTGAAAAATATCATTAGAATTTTGATAGGAATTACATTGCATCTGTAGACTGCTTTGGGTAGTATGGACATTTTAGCAATGTTAATTATTCAAATCAATGAGCACAGAATATCTTTCCATTCACTTGTATCCAGTTTCTTTCATCAATGTCTTACAGTTTTCCATGCACAGGCCTTTCATCTCCTTGGTTAAATTTGTTTTTAGGTATGCTCTTTTGATGCAGTTATAAATGGGAATGTTTTCTTGATTCCTCTTTCTGATAAGTCATTACTCATGCATAGAAACAAAACAGATTTTTGTATGTTGATCTTGCTTTATACAACTTTACTGAATTCATTCTAAAATTTTTTTGGTATAGTCTTTAGATTTTCTATATAAAGTATCATGCCGTCTGCAAATAGTGACACTTTTACTTCTTTTTTTTTCTCATTTGGATGTCTTTTATTTCTTTTTCTTGACCTCTTGGTCTAAGACTTCAAATACCATTTTGAATAAAAGTGAGAATAGTGGGCATCCTTTCTCATTCCCAATATTAGAGGAAAAGCTTTCAGCTTTTCACTATTGAGTATGATGTTAGCTATAGGCTTGTCATATACGGCATTTATTATGTTGAGGTTCATGCCCTCTATATTCACTTTGTTGAGAGTTTGTAATCATAAATGTAGTTGAATTTTGTCATATGCTTTATCTGCCTCTATTGAGATGATTGTATAATTTTTCTTCATTTTGTTAATGTGGTGTATCAAATTTATTTGTGGATGTCAAACCACCCTTGCATCCCTGGAATAAATCCCACTTGATCATGGTGTATGATCCTTTTCATGTATTATTAAATTTGGTTTGCTAATTATTTTATTGAGGATTTTTGCATCTGTATTTATCAGGGACATTGGTGTGTTATTTTCTTTTTTCCATAGAGTTTGTTTCAAGGCTAGCCTCATAAAAACGAGTTTGGAAGCCTTCCTTCCTCTTCAATTATTTGGAAGAGTTTGAGGACATATATTAAATCTTTGAATATTTGATAGAATTCACTGATGAAGTCTTTTGGTCCTAGACTTTTGTTCATTTAGAAGGTTTTTTATTACTGATTCAATCCCCTTACTGGTAATTGGCCTATTCAATTTTTTTTTTAATTTATTTATTTCAGAGAGAGAGAGAGAGAGAGAGCAGGGGAGGGTCAGAGAGAGAGGGAGACACAGAATCTGAAGACAGGCTCCAGGCTCCGAGCTAGCTGTCAGCACAGAGCCCGACATGGGGCTCGAACCCACAAACCGTGAGATCATGACCTGAGCCGAAGTGGATGCTTAACCGACTGAGCCCACCCAGGCACCCCTGGCTTATTCAGTTTTCTATTTCTTCATGATTTAGTTTTGGAAGACTGTAAATTCCTATGAATTATTCATTTCTTCTAAGTTATCAAATTTATTGGTATACACTTGTTCATATAGTCTCATGGTCCTTTGTTTTTCTCTGGTATCAGTTATAACTTCTCTTTCAATTCTAATTTTATATATTGAATCCTCTCTTCTTTCCTTGGTGAGCCTAGCTAAAGGTTTTTAACTTTTATCTTTTAAAAAAGAAACAGCTATTAATTCATTGATCTCTTATTGTTTTGGTCTCTACTTCATGTATTTCCACTCTGATTTTTATTATTTCCTTCTTTCTACTACTTTTGGGACTTTTTTGTTGTTGTTGTTGTTTTTCTTTCTTCCTTTAGGTGTTATTTATTTGACTTTCTCTTGTTTCTAGAGGTAGGCCTGTATTGCTATAAACTTCCCGTTTAGAACTGCTTTTTCTGCATTCCATAGATTTTGGTATGTCATATTTCTCTTTTCATATGTTTCTAGGTATTTTTTAAATTTCTCCTTTGATTTTCTATATAACCCAGTAGTTGTTTGGTAACATGTTATTTAATTTCCACTTATTTATAGTTTTCTCAGTTTTCTTCTTTTAACTGATTTCTAGTTTCATACTATTGTGAGTAGAAAAGATATTTTATAGGATGCTATCACATCTCACATATCACATGTGGTCTAGCATATGATTTATCCTGGAGAATGTTTCATGTATACCTGAGAAGAACATATATTCTACTGCTTTTGGATGGAATGTTCAGAATATATCTATTAAGTCCTCTGGTCTAATGTGTCATTTAAAGCTGATGTTTGATGTTTCCTTACTGACTTTTTGTGTGTATGACACATCCATTGATACTGATTTAATATCCAGTTGGGTATTAAAAGCTCCTATTATTATTGATATTACTGTTAATTTCTCTCTTTTGGTCTGTTAACATTTGCTTTATGTACTTGGGTGTTTCTGTGTTAGGTGTGTATATATTTATAAATGTTATACTTCTTGCTGGATTGAGCCCTTTATCATTATGTGGAGACTCTCTTTATCTTCTTTTATACTCTTTGTTTTATCTTAAAGTCTTTTTTCTCTGAAAGGAGTAGAGCTACACTAGTAGCTTTTTCTTTTTTCATTTTCATTTGAATGGAATATATTTTTTCATCTCTTCACTTTCAGTTTGTGTCCTTACTTCTAAGGTAAGTCCCTTAAGACCAGCATATAGATATATCATTTTTATATCCATTCAGCCAATTTATGTCTTTTGACTGGGGACTTTAATTATCTACATTTAAAATAGTTATTGATAGGAATGGTCTCATTGCCATTTTGTTGATTGTTTTCTAGCTGTTTCTATAGTTCTCTGTTCTTCTCTTTCTCTCTTCCCTTGTGATTTCTTCAGTGTTATGTTACAATCCTTTTTTATTTTCTTTTGTTTATATACTGTAAGCTTTTGCTGTGGTTAATGTAAGGTTTACCTATATCATCCTATGTATGTCTTTTAAGTTCATAGCAACTTAAATTTGAGCACATTCCCAAACTCTATATCTTTACCCCTTCTCTCCACATGTTATGCTTTTGATCTCACTTTTTACATCTTTTTATTTTATATATCTCCCTTAACTTATTACTGTAGTTTTAGTTAATTTTACTATCCTTGTCTTTTAACATTCTTAGTAGCTTTATAAACGATTAATGCACTACCTTTACTATATATTTATCTTTTCCAGTGAGATTTTTTTTCATATATTTTCTTGCTTTAATTGGTGCCATTTCTTTTCAGCTTAAAGTCCCTTTAATATGTCTTCTAAGGCCCGTTTCATAGTGATGAACTCCTTTAAGTCTTGTCTAGAAAACTCATTATATGTCCTTCAAATCTGAATGATCACTTTCTTGGGCAAAGTATTCCTCATTGAAAGTTTTGTTTTCCTTTTAGCACCCAGATTATGACATTCCACTGCCTTCTGGTTTGCAAAGACTGCTGAGAAACCTTCTGAGTTTGAGGTTTCCTTGTATGTAACAATTTATTTTTTTTCTTGCTGCTTATAAGGTTCTCTCTTTATCTTTTAATTTTGACAATTTAGTTATAATGTGACTTGATGTCAGTTTCTTTGAGTTACATTTATTTGAAACTCCCTGGGCTTTCTGAATCTGGGTGTCTGTTTCTATCTCCTGGTGAAGGAAGTTTTCAGCTATTATTTCTTCAAATATGTTTTCTATCCCTTTTTTCTCTTTTCCTTCTAAAATCCCTGTACTGCTAATGGTATTACACAAGTCCCTTACATTACCATTATTTTTTAAATTCTATTTTCTTTTTGCTGCTCCCTGAGTGAGCACCCCTGCTGTATATTGTAGCTTCGTGATCTTTTCTTCTACTTCATCAAGTCTCCTGTTGAGCCCCTCTAGTGTATTTTTTATTTTAGTTATTGTATTCTTCAGCTCTGTAACTTCTATTTTATACTTGCTTATATTTTCTATCCCTTTGTCGGTTCTTTGTTGAGTGTTCATCCATTCTTTTTCCAAGTTTATGGAGTGTCTTTATTAACACTACTTTATCTTGTAGATTACTTATCTCCATACCATTAATGTCTTTTTCTGAGGTTTTATTTTGGTTTTTTGCTTGGAACATATTTCCCTTTTTCCTCATTTTGCCTGACTCTCTTTGTGTGTGTGAAATAGCTACATCTCTTGATCCTGGTTGGTTATGTATGTGGCCATAAGTGATGCTTTTCTCATTTAATTTTGCCCTAGCTCTTGTCTCTTTTTTACCTTTGTGATTATCTGACTGCATGATTTATTCATGAAACGCCCCCACTGTAGAGGCTGTGCCAAGATCTGTCAGCAATCCAAGAGGAGGAATTTCATTTAGCACCTAGAGTTAGCTGATTGGAACCACACCCTCAAGCAGCAGCTTTTAAAGTATTCAAATATATGTAGTCCTGTGGGACCCTAGTGGTAATCCCTGCTGGCCTCTGGACCAGAGGATCTGGAGGGATACTGTGGGCAACAGTGCAAAACTTGGGGCTCTGTATGCTTGTACAAGCTTTTTCCTGTGAAGTCTCATCAAGCTGTAACTAAGACACACATGAGCTCAAGAATGGTGTCTCCCTGCTTACTTTCCTTAGGAGTTGCCTCCTTAGCTTTAGAATGTAGGAACCATGAGGCCTAGCCCTCAGGCTGAAGCCCCAGTGTAAGTAAATAGATGTTCTTCACAGGAAAACTGGTGGCATATTTCAGTCTGCTTTCTATGCCCTGGGTGCTATGGCCCACCAAGAATTATCTTTCCAATTGTTACAGTCTCCTGGAGTTCTGGAATGCCAGCCCTCTTGGTCACCAGAGCCAGACAATCAAGAGGGATCTCCTCTGTGGATTGTGTACTCCTGTTGGCTTTAGCAAGCCAGCCGGAGAGTGTTGACAGCAGCACACACTCACCAGCTTCAGAAGAGCAGTTGGAAAGTGCCTTGTCTGTGTGCACTTGTCTGTGTTCTCTTTAGGCTGGGAACCAAAGAATCTCACAACCACTCAAACTTAACAGCCCCAGCCGGGGGATGAGGGAGTGCCGCAAATGCCCATGCTCTTCTACCTCAGCAAATGCCCTGACAGCACACCCTCACCCATCCCAGCAAGATGGTGGCAGGGTACTGCATCTGATCTTGCCTGCCTGTACCAGCATGTTATGCAGAGACTGCCACAGGAGCATCTGTTCTACCCTTATCTTTAGAGAGCATCTCAACTATCCCTGACTCCTCCAATCAATGCCCCCAGCTCAGCAAGTGAATCTTTCTCGCATATAGTNAAGCCCTCCAAGAGGGGAATCTGTTTGGGACCCCTGGATGTCAGCCCATTTGCTTTTTCAAGCCAGGTATCATAGGGGCTCATCTTGCCAGTGGAGATCCCAGTGGCCTTGGTGCCCGATATGGGGCGCCAACCTTACACTCCTCGAGGAGAAGCAGTTATTTGATGAAATCTGTCTCTATTGTGTACTGCTCTACAGGATGTGGGATTTTCAGCAAGAGCCTCTGCCTCTCCCCATCAGTCTCAAAGGTCCTTTTATCCTATGTTAGGGAAACAGTTAATTTGTTATTCAGATCTTTTTCAGAGGAAAATGATCCACAGGTAACTTTAGATTTGGTTTGTCCAGGGGAAGAAATGAGATTAGGATCTTCCTATACTGCCATCTTGAACTCCTTTTCCTCCAAGTTATTTATTATTCTTGCAGAATACCCTTTTTCTAGCCTATAAAATGAGAATAGTACACATTTGATATATTAAAAAAACCAAGATATTGCAAGTAAAGTGTGTTTCACAATGCCTGGCACTAGCAAATGCTCATAATAATACTGATAATATAAATATATGTTGTTGTTATTATTATTTAAAGCAGATAATTACCCATAATCTAATGGCTATAAAAAGTATCTCATTTTGTTGTTAGCAATTTTCTAATTACTAATGAATTATTTGTGTTTTCTTTTGTGAAGAAATATCTGTTGCCAATTTTAACATTATGAAATTTATGTTTTTTTCTTTCTTATATTGGTATTGCTCATATATATCTAAGATATAGCTATATCCTAGAGGCTAATATCTGGTTGGTTATGTATGTGGCACATATTTTCTGCCAATAATGGCTTTTTAAAAAAATATTTATGGTGCTTTTTGATGAACAAAGTTCTAATAAGGTAGAATTTAAAAATCTTTTCCTTTATGTATCCAAAGATGTTTTCTTATAATTTGCCTTCACATTAAATTTTAATACATATAGAATTTCATTTTACATTTTATATGAAGATTGGATCATATTCGTATATTCAAAATCAACTAAAATTTAGTCATTTGTCCATTCCTCGCTGATTTGTGATGCCAAACTTTTGTAATTCCAGGTTCAAACTATGTGTGGATTTCTGGTGCTCTGTTTTGTTCTATTGTTTGATATGTCTATTCCTATGTCAAAACATACTGATTTAATTACTATCTTTGTATCAAGCCTTAATATATTGTAGGTCAGGTGTCTCCAACTAGATCTTCTTGGCTATTTTTGTTATTTGCTCTTAAAAATTAATTTTATAATCAACTTCTTTTTTAAGTTTCCCCAAATGCCCTGTTCATGAGAATTGCCTCATAGCTATGGGTTAATTTGCCAGAATTGACATTGTTATGACATTGAGTCTTCTTATGCATGGACATGGTTTCTTAATTATTTAAGTCTTATTCAGTACATTTAAAGTTTTCTAATTTATTCTCTATAGATCCTACTCATCTTTAAATATTCGTTTCAAGTTACTTTATAATTTGATGTTTTGTAAAAAAAATGTTTAATTATAGTTTCTAATAGTTTATTTCCAGTTAATAAAAGAATAATTGATTTTTAAATATTGACCTTATATTCAGCCACTGGCAAAGTTTCTTATTATATCTTATAACTTAGCAAGTTATTCAAAGGTAATTAATTTTTGATATATATGTATTTTCCTTATTTTGCTACATTGTTGAACCCCTCCAATAAAATGTGTAACAGCGGCTCAACAAACTACAGCTTTTTCTGGTCTAAGGTGGCCTCCCACCTGCTTTGGTAACTACCCACAAGGTAAAACTGGTTTTTATATTATTTTTAAAAATTTTTTATGTTAATTTATTTTTGAGAGACAGAGTGTGAGCAGACGAGGAGCAAAGAGAGAGAGAGACACAGAATCCAAAGCAGGCTCCAGGCTCTGAGCTGTCAGCATAGGGCCCAATGTGGGAGTTGAACCCACGAACTGCAAGATCAAGACCTAAGCCGAAAGTTGGATGCTTAACTGACTGAGCCACCCAGGCATCCCAATATATTATTAAATATTTGGGGTAAAGCCAAGGGAAGAGTATTTCTTGACGTATAAAAATTATATAACATTCAAATTCCATAAATTAAAGCTTTACTGTAATATAGCCACACTATTTTTTTTTTTTTTTACATATTGTCTATGGCAGCTTGTGCACCAAATCAATATTGCTGAGTAGTTGCAACAGACAGTTTGGCCCACAAAGATGAAATATTTATTATTTAATTCTTTCCTAAAAGTTTTCTAACCTTTGGGTATAGTAACAAGATAATTGTTGTCACACATGCATCTTGATTTTTTTCAAGTGCATTTTCTCCATACAGTTAGATGATCTTATGTTTTCTCTCTTCAAAATGTTTGTTTATTTTATCTACGTATTTACCCTTTTTGTTATTGTTGACCATTCTTCCTTGCACCTTGGATTTTCTCTCTGTGATCATTTTCCTTCTCCCTGAATTGCATCCTTTCTAGTACAAACATAGGACACAAACTCAGTTTTAGTTACCTAAACTGTATTTTCATTTCATTTGTTCTGAAACAATAATTTTCCTGGACCTAAACATATACATCACCCTATATCTTCACCCAGAAATTTGGAGGTGTCATTCCATTATCATATAGTATGAAATTCCTTCTTTTATAAACATTTCGTACATAGTATTGCATTTACTTTGTGTGATATATGAAAATCTTGAAGATTATACTTAATAGTTTTAGTTTGTTTCTTTGAAACTCATTGTTTGCAATGCATATGTTTAGTGATCTTTGATTGTGAGCACATAGATCTTTATCTCTATAAACCTGTACCCCAGTATAACACTGCTTCCCTTAAGAATTGTATTGTTTTTTCCTGATAGCCAAGAGAAAAATAGAAGACTTATGAGTCTTCAGCTTTATTCTACGCTTAGTCAAAAAGTCTAAGTACAGATATCATCCACTCAACCTGACGCATTAGTGACTACTCACTACTCAGGTTTCCCTTGCAGATTCCCCTTCTCTTCCCTTGGGAATTTCTTTGATGTGATGTAAACCCATTACTGCAATACAAATACTTGTATGAAGAACATAGTTATTTTAAAATTAAGGAACCTTCAGAATGTCTTAGTGAATTCATACTCTTACACATATATTTTTAATTTTTATTTTGCATATTTTCAAGATTCACGGAATAAATGAATTAGGGCAAAAAAACTACTAAGACAAAACTCTGTCTAAAATGTTTTGGCTATAAGTGTTGTTAAAGACAGTGCCAAAGAAAGGGAAAAGAAGTTCCGATATTAAGAATGGTAGCTGGGGTGCCTGGGTGGCTCAGTCGGTTGGGTGTCCGACTTCAGCTCAGGTCATGATCTCACAGTTTGTGAGTTCAAGCCCCATGTCAGGCTCTGTGGTGACAACTCAGAGCCTGGAGCCTGCTTCAGATTCTGTGACTCCCTCTCTCTGCCCCTCCCATGCCTGCTCTCTCTCTCTGTCTCTCTATCAAAAATAAGTAAACATTTAAAAAAAATTTTTTTAAAGAATAGGTAGCTTATATTGATTTTAAAATTCCTGGGACACATTTCCCAGATTCAGTCATGCTTGTGGTTTCTTAAGTTCATCTCAATAAGCTCAAACAGACCTCAAAAGTGTATGACTCCCAGAAGTAAAATTTCTATTATAGAAATGGACATCTGTGTTTAAAAAAAAAATAAAGTGAAAAGTTCTGGGACACCGGAGTGGCATATTTCGTTAAGCATCTGACTCTTGATCTTAGCTCAGGTGTGGAATCAGAGTCATGAGTTCAAGCCCTGTGTTGGACTCTGCACTGGGTGTGAAAAGTGTTAAGTTCTATTTAAACCAGTATTTTCCTGCCCCCAAAGTCTTCACTTAAAGGGCTTAAGTAACCATTTTCCTATTATAATAGCACTTAGAAGAAAAAGAAAACATGGA
>NW_027528357.1:6284104-6297136 GCF_008692635.1 Crocuta crocuta
TCAGCCCAAACAGATTTTTATTTTCGGAAAGAGTAAAATAAGCAGAGATTAGAATCTGGTTAATATAAGAATAATATAATGACAATTATTATTTTAGTTTATAATTTGTTAAAGTCAATTTCTATGAGCAGAAGAACTACTGCTCCCAAGATCCAGGATAATTAATTTGAGTACAAGCATACTTCAGAGATACCATAGGTTCAGTTCCAGACAACTGCAATAAAGTGAATATCACAATAAAGCAGGTCCAATTAATTTTTTGGCTTCCCAGTGAATAAAAAAGTTATGTTTTGGGGTGCCTGGGTGGCTTAGTCAATTGGGCATCTGACTTTGGCCCAGGTCATGATCTCACAGTTCATGGGTTCAGCCCCACATCGGGCTCTGTGCTGAAAGCTCAGAGCCTTGAGCCTGCTTCAGTTTCTGTGTCTCCCTCTCTCTCTGCCCTACCCTACTTGTTTTCTGTCTCTCTCTCTCTCTCCCTAACAAATCAATAAACATTAAACATTTTTTAAAATTTATGTTTATACTATGCTCTAGTTTACTAGGTGTGCAAGACCATTTTGTGTCTAAAAAATTGTACATAACTAAGTTAAAAATTCTTCATTGCTAATGCTAACCATCATGAGAGCAAGTCATAACCTTTGCTGGTGGAGGGTCTGGTCTTGATGTTGATGGCTGCTGACTCTGTAGAGTGGTGGTTGCTGAGGCTGGGGTGGCTGTGGCACTTTTTAAAAATAAGACAACAATAGAGTTTGCCACATTGATTGGCTCTTCTTCAACATGAACAATTTCTCTGTAGCATGTGATGCTGTCTGATAGCATTCTGCCCACTGTATAACTTCTTTTAAATTTGGAGACCATCTTCTCAGACTCTGCCACTCCTTGATCAACTAAGTTTATGTCATAGTTTAGAACTTTCATTGCCATTTCAACAATCCTTTTTTAAAATTTTTTTTAATGTTTTATTTATTTCTGAGAGAGAGAGAGAGAGAGAGAGAGCATGAGCAGGGGAGGGTCAGAGAGAAAGGGAGATACAGAATCTGAAAGAGCCTCCAGGCTCTGAGCTGGTAGTCAGCACAGAGCCTGACACGGGGCTCAAACCCATGCACCGTGAGACCATGACCTGAGCTAAAGTCAGATGCTTAACCGACTGAGCCACCCAGACACCCCGTCATTTCAACAATCTTAACAGGGGGAGAAGATGCCACCTCAAGAAACTATTTTCTTTGATTTTCCGTAAGCAATTCCTCATCTGTTCAAGATTTATCATGAGGTTGTATCAATTCAGTCACGTCTTCAGGCTCCACTTCTAATTCTAGTCTTATTGCTATTTCCACCATATCTG
Source organism: Crocuta crocuta (assembly GCF_008692635.1). Classification (NCBI taxonomy): domain Eukaryota; kingdom Metazoa; phylum Chordata; class Mammalia; order Carnivora; family Hyaenidae; genus Crocuta; species Crocuta crocuta. The sequence continues at coordinate 6,285,450 of NW_027528357.1, forward strand.
CAGTTACTTCCTCCACTGAAGTCTTGAACCTCTCAAAGTCATCCATGAGGGTTGTAAGCTACTTCTTTCAAACTCCTACTAGTACTGATAATTTGATCCTGTCCCATGAATCACAAATGTTCTTCCTTAATGGCATCTAGAGTGGTGAATCCTTTCTGGAAGGTTTTCAGTTTATTTTGCCCAGATCCATCAGAATAATCACTGTTGATGGCAGCTATAGCAGTACAAAATGTATTCCCTAAATAATAAGACTTGAAAGTACTCCGTGATCCATGGGCTGCAGAATGATTGTTGTGTTAGCAGGCATGAAACCAACATTCATCTTGTACATGTCTATCAGAGCTCTTGGGTGACCAGTTACATTGTCAGTAAGTAGTAACATTTTGAGAGGAACTTTTTTTTCTGAGCAGTAAATCTTGTCTCGACAGAATATTTACCAAAAATCCTCAGTAAAACAAGTTATAAACAGATGTGCTGTCCTTCAAGCTTGGATGTTCCATTTCTAGAGCATAGTCAGAGTATATTTAGCATAATTCTTTAGGGCCCTAGGATTTTCTAAATGGTCAGTGAGCATTGGCTTCAACTTAAAAGTTACCAGCTTCATTAGCTCCCGACAAGAGAGTCAGCCTGTCCTTTAAAATTTTGAAACCCGTCATTGACTTCTCTTCTTTAGCTATGAAAGTCCTAGATGGCATCTTCTTCCAGTAGAAAGCTGTTTTATCTGTTGTGTAGTGTAGCCATCTTCATTAATGTATTTTCTAGATCTTCTGGGTAAGTTGTTGCAGCTTCTACATCAGCAGTTTGCTGCTTCACTTTGAAGTGGGATGTTATGAAGATGGCCTCTTTCCTTAAATCTCATGAACCACCCTCTTCTAGCTTCAGACTTTTTTCTGCAGCTTCCTCATCTCTCTCAGCCTTCACACAAGTGAAAAGGGTTAGGACCTTGTCTCTATTAGGCTTTGGCTTAAAAGGAAGGTTCCTCCAAGAACTTACCCTCTGCATTGTTACCCATAACAATTTGGTTAATTGTTTAGTACAAGGGGCCTAGATTTTGGCCTGTGTTGGCTTTTGACATGGCTTCCTCACTAAGCTTAATCATTTCTAGCTTTTGATTCCAAGTGAGAGACATGCAACTCTTTTTTTCCACTTGAACACTTAGAGGCCATTGTAGGCTTAATAGTGGCCTAATTTCAATATTGTTATGTCTCAGGCAGTAGGGTGGCCTGAGGAGAGGGAGAGAATGGGTAATGGCTGGTCAGTGGAGCAGTCAGAACACATGCAGTGTTCATTGATTAAGTGTACTATCTTCTTGGGGCATGGTTCGTGGTTCCCCAAAGCAATTACAATAGTAACATCAAAGATCATTGATCACAGATCACCATGGAAAGTATAATAATAATGAAAAAGTTTGAAATATTATGAGGATTACCAAGATGTGCCCCAGAGACACAAAATGAGTGCATGCTGTTGGAAAAATGGCACTTATTGATTTGCCTATTGTAGGGTTGCCACAAACCTTCAGTCTGCAAAAAGAGCCACAATGTCTACAAAATATAATAAAACAAAATCCAATAAAATGAGATATGCCTGTTTTACTTTTCTATCTTTCTTAGATGCAAAACTAATTTGCATACCACATCATACACCCTTTTCTGCTGGGGTTCCCAAATTGACAGAATGTTTACTTAATTAGCATGATGAAAACTTGCTATGCTGTTCATCCCCTCTGGTGAGAAGTTCAGGTTTAAGTTTAAGAAAGTGTTCCTTGGGGCGCCTGGGTGGCTTAGTCGGTTAAGCGACCGATTTTCGCTTAGGTCATGATCTCGCGGTTCGTGGGTTTGAGCCCCGCGTCGGGCTCTGTGCTGACTGCCAGCTCAGAGCCTGGAGCCTGTTTCAGAGTCTGTATCTCCCTCTCTCTCTGACCCTCCCCTGCTCATGCTGTCTCTCTCTCTCCTAGAAATAAATAAAAATATTTTAAAAAAATTTGACTTCCAAATATTTTTCTCTAACTGAGCATCAAATTCTCACAAATTATCTGAATATGCTTGAGTGACACTGTAGTGTCAACGTCTATGTGTATCTTAACACAGCTTACTAATGATACAAGCAGATATAATCTCCTGGGGAGAATGGGAGGCAGAAAGGACTGCAGAAGAGAGATCCACCCCAGAATGATTCTATTCCCATCAGTTCTTGTTTAGCTTCATAATGTAATTGGAAGTGAGGAATTTCGAAAGAAGTTGAATTTGAAACTTAGGAATAGCGTATTCTGAATAGCTACAGGAAGACCAAGAAGAGACATGAAAAACTTTATGATAGTCTTTTAATATAATGGCATATTGATTTCACTGTAATCATGTTAGTATCTCTAAGCTTTGTGTCTGTTTCAGTCTGTGTCTCCCTTTCTCTCTGACCCTCCCCTGCTCATGCTGTCTTTCTCTCTCTCTCCCCCTAGAAATAAATAAAAAATATTTTAAAAAAAAGAAAAAGAAAAGAAAGTGTTTCTTTACTATACGTTGGCATCTTATAGACATGGGGGTAAGCTTAAGTTGAGACAGTAGGGCAGTTCTTCCAGAACAAACACTGCTATTATCTTAAAGGGAAGTGGAGTTTTGATTGTGAACTTATTCCTACCTTCCATCTGCTCTGCAACATTCACTCTCACTTTCGCTGCCCACTCTCTCATGCCACTTCTTTGCATTCAGGTAACCTTCTGTGACATCTCTAACTCTGTCTTTACTTGGCTTAATTTTGTGATTTCAACTCCTCTCCTTCAATATTTTCCAATCTGAGCTTTGCTGTCAAACTGTTTCCTCTCGGGAGGCCATCTCTACTAGCATGCTGTTACTTTGTGCACTGTGTGAATTCAGGTGTGCTTATAGATATTTATGCCTGCTTTCTGATTCAACTGTTGTCTCCTATTTGATAATGTCTTTCCCAAAATTTTGGCACTAATATTTTAAATATGACAGTATCAGGAGAAACTCCATGGATGGGGGGAGTTTAATTAATTAATTAATTAATTAGAATACTTGACAAGAGGCAAACTGGGTCAGCCGCCTTTCAAACTCATCAGAATACAGCTTTGTTCCAAGTCTTTCTTTCGAGTAAATGTATACATCTGTGTTTTGTTTATTCTGCTTCACATAGGTCAGAATAATGTGAAGGCTTTGCTAGTGAAAATCCTCTCTTAAACTTTTTTAACAATTTTTTTATAAAGGCCCTTAGTTATAAAATAATAAACTCTTGAAATTTTCAGCTATAAATATAAAATTTATTTAGTAGGAAAAAATAGGAAGAGACTCTAAGATCAAGATTTACCTCTTTCTTGTGCTAGTTGGGGAGACTTGGGCAACTGTCTGATGCCTGCTTCACTTTGCTAACTCCTGTTGAACCTGGTTTTTGTATCATTTCTAACAGGAACCTTCCAGCTTATGCAGAAGTTCTTAGGTATTCCTTCTCTGAGAGCCTGTGGTCTCCTGTTTTATATACATCTTCTACTTTTCTCTATTTACATAAAAGATATTTTTATGTCCTTTGTGTTTCTGTGCTACTTTGCAGATAGGAAGCAAATAACTCACTGGATCCTTGATTCCCTGGATATAAAGTACAGGCTCTGACACAAAGTTGTTTCTCAATAAGTTTTCTTTCTGAATGAATAGTAATAGCTACACTGCCTTATGCCTGGAAATGTTGTAAGTATAAATGGGAGTGATACAATATTTCTGTGTTGTAAAGAACTATAAAAAGGTAGCGAGGGGCACTTGGGTGGCTCAGTCAGTTAAGCATCCAATTTCAGCTCAGGTCATGATCTCATAGTTCAAGCCCTTGCATTGGGTTCTGTGCTGACAGCCTGGAGTCTGTTTTAGATTCTGTGTCTTCCTATCTCTCTCTGCCCCTCCCTCCCCTGTTCACACTCTGTCTCTCTCTCAAAAAAAAAAAAAAATTAAAAACTGTAGGACATAATTCTCAGTTGAGAACAAATATCTGGATGTAAATATATATCTATGTCTAAATATAGTGAGAACTAATTCATAAAGATAAAATTAATTTGAAATTTGTAGTAAATATAGACTAGAACAAACTATGATAAAATGCTGAAGTGAATAAAATATCTCTTTATAGAGATATATTAAACTACTTTGTAGAACAAACGAGTTTCTAAAGTATAAAGTCTTCAACTGTTGATATGTATACATCATCGCTTTTTATAACTTTTCTTACCTCTTCATTACTCTGCATTTAAAATGGGCCTCCATTCTCTGGTTTCTCTTCAGATCACATAAATCTTTCACCTTTTACTAAAATGGGCCTCCATTTAAATAAGGACCCATTTAAAAGCAGTGTTCATAGTCTTTTGAAATATTGAAGACATTCCCATGCCTTCAAAATCTGCACAACCCCAATATTCACTAACACATCTTATTCCCTCCCTTTGGCCGCAGCTGATATATTACAGGGCTCTTGAGATAGTAATTACCACTATTAGAAAATTTAGCATATTCAGACTTAATTATTTATTAATTTTATCCTTTAAAGCCAAAATGATACCTTTGATAACAGTGGTAGGAATCTATAGTGAGGAGGAAACAAAGGATCAAACTGAAAATACTTAAAAGCTAGAATTAATAGAATCTTAACTAGCCTGTGATAAGATGTGGTTGAGGGAAGTAAGCATAGCCCAAGGTTTTTGGCTTTGGTGATATAATGGAAGGTGGCATCTCATTCTAAATCACAGGGCAATAGGAAGAGAAATCAGGTAGGGTGAGAAGGTTCCTGAACCCCATGGTTTCATCTTTAGGTTTTGACTTTGAGGTTTCATTGGCTATATAAGGGAAAGTGTCCAGTAGTTAATGATAAAAACCAGTCAGGCTTAGATGTCTGTTTTACAGATGAAATGTAGGAGACATTATTGATTGGGCTATAGTTTAAATTATGGGAATGAATGACTTCACTTATGGAAACTGTACAGAAGAGAATTAAGGGCAGAACCTTGGGAATTAATAATGTTTTGTGGTTGTAAAGGAGCGAACTAGACTGCAAAGGAAGTTTCGAACAATAGAGGCAAACCAAGAATAAAACCGGAGAAGAAAAAAAGTCAAAGAAGTTGTAAGGCTTTGATACCAAACTCNCTGCAACACACACACAATTACAGGCCAGTATACCTAATGAACATAGATGCAACAGTACCCAAGAAAATATCAGCAAAACACATTCAACAGACATTAAAAGGATCATTCACCATGATAAAGTGTCATTTATTCTGGAAATGCAGGAATATTTCAATATTTGCAAATCAATCACCAAAACAAAGAAAAGAATCATATAATTATCTCAGTAAATAAGGAGAAAGCATTTGACAAAATCAACATCCATTCATGATAAAAACTCTCAACAAAGTGTGTTTAGACGAAACATACCTCAACATAATAAAAGCTATATGAAAAACCCACAGCTAACATCATACCCAATAGGGAAAAAGCCTGAGAGCTTTTCCTCTAAGATCAGGAACAAGATAAGGATGTCCACTCTTGCCACTTTTATTCACCATAGTACTGAAAATCCTAGTCACAGCAATCAGTTAAGAAAAAGAAATAAAAAACATTTATATTGTAAGGAAAAAGGGAAATTGTCATTATTTGTAGATGGCATGATACCATATATAGAAAACCCTAAAGACTCCACCAAAAAACTACTGAAAATAGTGCATTCAGTAAAGTTTCAGGATATGAAATTAATACCCAGAATTAGGTAGCATTTCTATATACTAATAACAAAGTAGCAGAAGGAGAAATTAAGAAAACAATTCCATTTACTGTGTGCTAAAAAGAATAAAATACCTAGGAATAAAGTTAACCAAGGAGGTGAAAAACCTGTACTTTGAAAACTATAAAACAATGATGAAATAAATTTAAGATGACACAAACAGATGGAAAGATATTTTGTAATCAATGATTGGAATAATTAATACTGTTATAATGTCTATATAATCTAAAACAGTCTACAGATTCAATACAACCCCTATCAAAACCCAACAACATTTTTCACAGAACTAAAACAAATAATACTAAAATTTGTGTGGAACTCAAAAAGACCCTTAAAAACCACAGCAATCTGAAGAAAGAAGAAAAGTTGAAAGAATCACAATTCCAGATTTTTATAAAGCTGTAACAATCTAAACAGGCACAAAAATAGACACATAGCTCAACTGAACAGGATATAGAGAACAGACATAAACCCAATAAATTGACTTATATGGTCAATTAATATACAACAAAGGAACTAAGAATATACTATCAGGAAATGCTAGTCTCTTCAATAAATGATGTTGGGAAAATTGGACAACTACCTGCAAAATAATGATACTGTACTACTTTCTAATACAAAAATAAACTCAAAATGGATTAATAAATGTGAGAGCTGAAATCATAAAAATCCCAGAAGAGAACATAGGTCATAATTTCTTTGGTATCAACTGTCGCAACATTTTTCTCTTAAGACAAGAGGAATGAAAGCAAAAATAAACTATTGTTATTACATAAAAATTAAAACTCTTTGTGCAAGAAAGGAAACCATCAATAAAATGAGAAGGCAGTCTACTGAATGGGAGGAGATATTTGTAAATAATATATCCAATAAGGGTTAATATCCAAAATATATCAAGAACTTCTACAACTCAACACCAAAAAAAGAATCCCATTGAAAAATGGGCAGAGTACCTGAATAGACCTTTTCTCACAGAAGATGTACAGATGACCAATAGACACATGGAAAGATACTTGATACTTAATATCACTAATCACCATGGAAGTGCAAATCAAAACCACAATGAGATATCACCCCTATACCTGTCAAAATGTCTACAATCAAAACAACAAGAAATAACAGGGTTGGCAAGGATGTGGAGAGAAAGGAAGTCTTGTGCACTGTTGGTGGGACTGTACATTGGTACGGCCACTGTGGAAAACAGCATGGAGGTTCTTCAAACACTTAAAAATAGAATTACCATATAATCTAATAATTCTACTACTGGGTATTTACTGAAAGACAATGAAAACACTAATTACAGAAGATATATGCATCCCCTATATTTATTGCAGCATTATAAATAGTAGCCAAGATAATAGAAGCAATCTAACTCTCCATTGAGAAATGAACGGATAAAGAAGATATATATACACAATGGAATATTGTGCAGCCATAAAAAAAGCATGAGATCTTGCCATTCTCATCAACATAGATAGACCTAGAGGGTATTATGGTAAGTGAAATAAGTCAGTCAGAGAAAGACACAGTGAAACATCATATGATTTCACTTATATGTGGAATCTAAAAAACAAAACAAATGAATAAACAAACACAAAGCAGAATCAGACCTATAAATATAGAGAACAAACTGATGGTTGCCAAAGGGAAGGCAGGAAGGGGTTGGGCAAAATGGATGAAAGGAAGTAGGAGGTACAGGCTTCTAGTTATGGAATGATTAAGTCACAGGAATAAAGGGTACAGCAAAAGCAGTTAGGTCAATGATATTGTAAGAGCATTGTATGGTGACAGATGATAGCTGCACATGTGGTAAGCACAGCCTAGCATAGAGAGATGGAAAATCACTATGTTGTACATCTGAAACTAATGTAACATTTGTGTTAACCATACCCAAATAAAAATAATTTTTTTAATTTAGTCATATCAGAGGGTGGAGGTGAACTTTGCTAAAACCATTTCAGTGAAGTGGTAGGAGAGGTCTGAAAAGTGAAGTAGCTGAAGAAATGGAAAGACAAAAGGAGATAAGAGATTTCCAAATTCCTCTGGAGAACCAGAAATGCCACATGGCTACATATTTTATTTTCAGTCCTATTTAGTATTACACTCCATCCTTCAATAAGTCAATGAAGGTTCAAATGACACTGTTACTCAAGCTCACATAGAATGCTAGTACCTTTATCTCCTTGCATTTTCAAATATCCAATGATTCATCCCCTATCATCAGAAATTTCCAGAATTTACTAGAACATTTGTAATTTTCTTACTGTGAGTTACTATCATTCCACTTTTGTTAATCATTGTCACCCTTTTTCTTTTCAGTTCTTTGAGTATCTTAGAATTTAGTTCATAATGTTTGCTCTAAGAATGAGATTAGCAACTGATTCTTAAAAGGCATTCCTTTATTATTATATGTTTTGATAATATTTTTTGTAACCTGTGTTCAATTACTCTTGTTCAAGATAACAAATGGATTAGTAAATTTTTGGCATCTAGGACAATTTCTACTATTTTGCTGATTTTCTTTTTGTTAAAATCCTTCTAGCCCCAAAATAATATTAGATCAGTAATAAGAAACTAAGACAAGACTCAAGACTAAGGTCCTAAGACTTTTGCATTCTAGATGTAATTCATTAAGAAGTTCGTATTTACCTGACCCCTGAATTCTTATAGCTATGGGCTAGTTTATTTCTGCTCCCAGGCTCTGCCTCATTGCATGTTTATGTTTCATATTTTCTTTAGACTTTCAGTTGAAGTTTTGCAAGTAGTTTAAAACAAATAATCTCAGAAACTTTTATATTTACTTGTGTATAAGACAAATAAAGATACTGGAGATAACTTATAATGGACTTGATGTCTTTAAAGTCCAAAAATACTATATTTCTTCCTGTGAATTCTAACTAAACCAGGGAGCTTTTTAATTAATCATTTTTGATATACTGTTTTTATTTATTGAATTAATTTTAGTTAAATGTGATTTTTAAAGTAGTTAAAGTTTAATTCATAGAACAAGTGGGTCTCATATAATATTCTAAAGATATACTCTGGGTAATCTTCAAAGAAAATTATTCAACCACCACTCATAAATTCAACACCAAAACGCCAGCTTAGGGCATTCATTTGATCATATTTTAAAATGAAGGGATTTAATTACTCTTGGGAAAATGATGGATAGGTAGACAAGGAAGTGAATACCTTAAGAATATGTTCATCTCTAAAGTATAGTGGCAACATAACCTTTGTTTTTAGTCATTATGTAATAATACCATTTTCAGTTTCTTAAAAACAGCTATTTATTCATTTGAGCAATGTTAGTTTTTTTCTTATGACAATAATTTCTATTACAGAATATTAAAAGTTGTTTTATTCTTGACCTAACCTCTTGTTTTAAATCACAAAGAATAATAATTTTAGAATTAAGAATATTTAGTGAGTTTTGAGCCCTTCATAGGATTTGTCTGTGAAATTTAGCCATTTAAATAAAAAATAATTATCTTTACTATTTTAAAATCAAGTATTCATCAGAATACAGTAATTTATTTCAGAACCAGGTATATGAGAAACAAAGAAGTCTGTGAGTTTTATACTATTAAATATATAAAATATTAAATTAGCAATTTGCTATGTCATAGTATGTGTTAAAATTACAACATATATAAAACAAATGCATGTACACTTTCATATAAAGGGATAGACTTGATCTTTCACTATTAACTACAAGAATTAGTAGTGTTTGCTATAATTCAATTTGCTTTCTGTCATGCCATTGAGGTTTTTATATATTAGCAGAAGTCCAAACACAGAATTTTGAAATGTATTATTCTTTATATAATTAGAATAAAAGAGTGGGTTTTTTTAATTAATTTTTTTAAAGGCCAGCTCTAGGTTTGGGAATGCATGTGAATCTTATTTTATTTTTTAAGTATACCTAAGCAGTTGACAATGGGGTTTCCAGAAATGAGCTATGTGATCTTTAACACCATCTGTGGAACAGATTTGATAATAAATGTCTCGTTACTTTTGAGGTTTGTATATTGTACATGTGTAGCTTAGTAACTGAGAACTATAAAAAGATCAGAATTCAGAATTAACTGGATTTTGTGTATCTGTCATTCCTGCTGTGCCAAAAATCTGTGGAGTAGTTTGTAATTGCCATTGTTTGGGTTATTATGATAAACAGAACTGATAAGGCTTAGCTATTTGCCTTGTGAGCTGCGTGCACTTCATATCACTCTGTTGAATTAAAATTTCGTGCACATATCTTCACTTATCAGTTTTATTTATCTGTCAGAAAGAGAAAAAGGAAGGATGCTTCCACTATATAAAACCTTATAACAAGCAGATCAGAAATTCTAACCATTATTTTAATATTCTAGTGCAAACCAATGACTGTATGCATGTTTCTATTATCTATTATTTAAAATATATCCCTTTAGGAAAATACTGTTATTTTTTCCAAGTGGCCTTTATCATATTTTGTCAAAGCTTATCATTTTAATTGGATTACCAAAGGTACAAATACAAATCTGCAGAATACAGCATGTTTTTTCTCTCCTTTGTCAAATATGTGTAATTTTTTCTTAGAGCTGCTTCAATAGTAGGACTATTTGCTTGACTACATTTATAGCTAGAAAATGGAACTAGATTGTCTAAAATGCTAAAATGCTTTAATTTTTTCCCATGGTAAAAGTCCTCCATAATATTTCTACTTTGCAGGCTTCTTGCCTATGAAATTCCCAACTCACTAGTGGTCATATCAGATGAACTCTCAAGTTTTCAGATACCTATGATGAATAAATCCATGCATACACAGGTCCCTCCTTCAGAAATCCTGTCCTAACAGTTGTCATACATCATCACCACCATATATACCTACTCCCAATTTCCACTCTGGTGTACTGGGAAGTGACTTTCACTTCAAGAATTTGTAATGTTGCACACCTTCCACATTTATCCAAATGTTACTTTGAGGAGGATTGTTTATTGCAGTGATTCAATGAATTTCCTGTTTGAATGTTATGTCCAATGGATTCTTCATGTATGCAGGGAAATTCTGTGTTCTTCTAAACTATCATCCAGTTTTTATAAAGATATTTTCCTCAAAAAAAGCATAAATGAAAAATTATTTTAAATTCTGTCTCATACAGTCAAATCTTCAGCAATTGTTTTTCTTTTCCAGTGCTGGAAAAGTCATTATTCCTAGACAAAGAACCTTGAGTGCTATCCTTGAACTATCAGTCCTGCCAGGATTACCTTTGTATATTAAGGGACTTCTGTGTTTTCAGTATTGACTGGTCTTTGTTTTCTGGCAAAACAATTTATAGTTCATTTTCAGATAACTATACATATGGTATTTGTATTTTAATTAAAAAGACTGTTGTTATGTCTGATTCTTATAAGCAGAAATTCATTATAAGGACACTTCTCATTTCCTTGAAATGTTCCCTTTCTTTTTTCCCAGGGTTCTTAAATTGCAAAAGCCAGTTAAATTATGTGCTTTGGGGAGTTAATTTTGGGCACCATATGTCTCTAAAAATGATTTAATTTTATCTAAAGCATGTTTGTAATGATATTTATGTTCTGTAATACACAGAGACAAATTTTTTAAAGAAAAAAACACACCAGTCTACTACTGTTTCAACACAGCCACATGCAATGTGTGTATAAACTTACAAAAAATTCTGTTTCTTTTGATTAATGTATTTTTGTTATCTGAGCTCTATTGTTGCCTTTCAAAATTTTGTCTTAGCAGAAGCACCTCGGTGGCTCTGTCAGTTGAGCGTCTAACTCTTAATTTAGACTCATTCATGGTCTCGCAGTTCGTGGGTCTGAGCCCCGCATCAGGCTCTGTGTTGACAGTGGAGATACTGCTTGAGATTCTCTCTTTTTCCCTCTCTCTCTGTTTCTCCCTGACTTGTGCTTTC
>NW_027528357.1:6297156-6324091 GCF_008692635.1 Crocuta crocuta
ATATATATAGAATACATATATATAGAATATATATAGAATATATATATATATACACATAAACAAACAAACAAAACTAAAACTTTGACATATCAAAATGTCTTTATGAAATCAGTATGACTAATACAAAAATGTTAACTGCTATTATTCTTATTAGGGACCTGATCGTATGATTTGAGAATGTTAGAAAAGTTAAATCACAAAAAAAAGAATTAATTTTAATCTGAGGACTAAGTTGAAAGCTAATAAACAACTTTCTCCAAAGCTCTATCCATCATTTTACATGTTTTTGTTTTTTCAGATGGATGTGCCTCCAATCCTCCCCTAATTCTAGCAAATTCCGATTGTCATGTATGTAGGGCACATGTGTCTGTCTTCCATTTAGTATGAAATAAGTTACAACGTTACTATTCAACAGCTGTTTTAATTATGTAAGCAGGATGTGAGGAAATACCAACATTTTTAGGCAATTTAAGAAACAACCAAAAGTAGAAATTAATTCCTTACTGATTTAAGTCTTTTAATATTTTGGATAGTTCTTTCATTATAGATAAGATCACGTTTCATGAATACATTATAAAAGTTTTGTACAAAAAAAGCCTTTTTTATATTTTAGCAGATGGTCAAATAAAATAGGATTATTTAAACTAGATTATAGTAAATTCTCTAAAAGGAAGTAATTCTGAAGGACAAAATATAGAGGATGACTTTCTTGCAGACATGTAAGCTTAACCTACAGTTGTTGTTGTTGTTGTTTTAATGAAACAGCTAAGCATACAGTTAGTTACAGGGTTATATGTAAGGTACATGTACGTTTTATGATAAATTTCCATGTACCTTTCTCAGCTCTGTAAATGTTGACATTCTCCATATTTGGTTTGGATGTTTAAACCAGTATAAGTACACTTAAAACCCTCTGTCTGCCTAAACATTAGGTGCTTATCAATTCTATCCCTATTTTTATTAATTGTAATTTTATTAACAATTTAATTTTATTAATTGTAATTAATTTAAAATGTACAATGTTAATTTTCAGTTTTTAAGTTTACTTATTTTGAGGGCCGCCTAAGTGACTCAGCCAGTTAAGTATCCAACTTCAGCTCAGGTCATGATCTCACAGTTTGTAGATTCAAGCCCCACATCAGGCTCTGTGCTGACAACACAGAGCCTGAAGCCTGTGTGGATTCTATGTCTCCCTCTTCCTTTGCCTTCTGCTCCCCCCCCCCCCCAACACACACACACTCTGTCTTTCTCTCTCTTTCAAAAACAAACATTAAAAAACTTTTGAGAGACAAAGACAGCAAGAGTGGGGGAGGGGCAGAGAGCGAGGGAGACAGAATCTCAAGCAAGCTCCACGTGGTCAGCATGGAGCTGAAGGGGGCTTGAACTCATGAAACTGTGAGATCATGACCTGAGCCTAAACCAAGAGTTGGCTGCTTAAGCAACTAAGCCACCCAAGTGACCCTAGTTTTCATTTTTTGTATTTAAATGTTATACTATACACATCCCTTGTGATATTACTGTATTTATTTTAAATTCTAGGCTTTAGGACATGAACATATTACAATGTGTTTTTTATTACTTAGGTGTAGACAATTAGACTGTTCCCACATTTTCACTATTGCAAGCGATGCTGGAAGTGAACATTACTTTATATGTGTCTTTGGGAACATATTATGACTCTTTCAAGAGCAGTATCTCTGATTTCAGCATGCATTAGATACCAGGAAGTCTTGTTAAAATACCAGTTGTTGGGCTCCAGAGTTTCTGATTCAGTAGGTCTGAATAACTATGCTTCTAATAAGTTCTCTTATGATATTGATCCTGCTGAATTTGAGAAGTACGAGTCTAGAATATGAAGATTTAAGTATAATCACCGGATCAAAGGCAAGCTATATCTTCAACTTATAATACATAATGTCAAATTGCTCTCCAAAGTTATTGTGTCAAATTATACACAAATTTGAGCAGTGTATGAGAGCTCAGTTTTTCCATATTGTACCAAGAATTGAGATGGGCAGTTTTGTGTAATAATTGCCAATCAGATGAGTGTAAATGATAATTATTTGTGCTCTACCATTGACACTGAACATGTGTTCAAATGTTTACAGACAAAATCGCTTTCCTTTTCTGTGAATTGCCTATTTGTAGTATATGCCCATTTTTCTGGTGTATTATGTGTATTCTGGTGTGTATGTGTGTTTTTCCTTATCAATTTATAGAGACTCTACTTAAAAAAATTAATCCTTGCTAACTGTAAGTGTTGTTAATATCTTTTCTAAACCTCTGATTTTTTGTTACTCTGTTTAAATTTAAATTTTAAAAAATTCAGTATGATTAAATGTTTCAGTTCTTTACATTGGAACTTATTATTTCAGTATTTTGTTTAAAACCGATTCCCCTTCTAAAGATCAGTTTTAAAGTTTAATTTTTTTCATTATTTTAGTCTACCTTGCTTTTATGTTAATATACATTGTCAGCTAAGAATCTAATTTTATTTTACATACTTGTATAAAGAAACCCGATTATGCCATCTTTTCTCCACTAATTTAAATGTGGGGTGCCTAGGTGGCTCAATTGGTTAAGCATCCAACTTTGGCTCAGGTCATGATCTCATGGTTCATGAGTCTGAGCCCCACGTCAGGCTTCACACTGTCAGCTCAGAGCCTGGGGCCTGTTTCAGATTCAGAGGCTGTCCCCTTCTCTCTCTGCCCCTGCCCCACTCGCACTGTCTCTCTCTCTCTCTCTCAAAAATAAATAAGCATTAAAAAATTTAATGCTCTCTGTGTTATATTTCTAATTTATATATTTGATATGAATGTGTTGTTCATCTTTCTTTTCTGACCAAATGTTGTTCCATTTCAGTGCTGACATTATTGTTAGTTCCTACATCTGTATATATTGTATGTCATTTTTTTAAGCTTGGTTTTCTATTTCATGATTGTCTTAGCTATTCTGTCTTTTATTCTTCCATTTGAATTTTGGATCAAGTTCTGTGAAACCTGATGAGATTGTAGACCGCTTTGTGGAACATTGACATACCCATGACATTCTTTTCCCATTTGTGGACAAAATATACCTCTCCATTTATTTAGTTATTACTTTGTATTTTTTCATTTTTTTTTTAACTTTCTTTAGGAAATCCTACATAATTTTTTTAGACTGAAATCTAGTATCTTACATTTTATATTGTGATTATTAATGGTATTTTAGAATCACAATTCAAAATTGGTTATTACTGACTTTTCTAAATGTTTTTATTTTCTTCAGTGAGGATCTTGTAGGCAAAAAAGTTCCTAAACCCTCTCAGTACCTTCTATTGTTTTGTAGAGCCCTTTAATTTTCTGTGTAGACGTTCTTCCTCTTATGCCTATTTTTTTCTCTCATTTTCTTATTGCTTTTGCTAGTATCTGCAGTAAAATTTTGAATAGAGGTTTGATTCCTGATATCCTTACTATATTTTTCCTGATACATATGCAGATGTTTCTAAAGTAACTTTATATAGTAAAATATTTGTTGAAAGTTTTTGGTCCTTACCTTCATCAGGCTAAAGTAATTTTCTTCTGTTCCTATTCTTACTTTGCTAAGATAATTTTTTTCATTGTTGATTGTTTTTGTTCTGTATTTACATCAACTTCTTTGGGGAATGCTTATTTTTTCTTTGATGTGTTGATGTATTACATGAAAATATTTGCTGATAATGAACCATTTTTAAACTTCTGGAACTATTAAATTATAGCTCCTTTACACTATCTCCAATTAATGAGCTCCATAGATGGCACAAACTACATTCTATCAATCAATAAGTATTTATTAATCACCCTCTTATTACTAATAAATCATTTTCAGCTTCAGTCTTAAACCAAACAGTGAATTAGGAGATCACTTTTACTTTCCATCCAGAAAATATAGATAGTAAATTACTGTCTTCCTAGGCAAAGAGAGAAGAGAGAAAGAAAGTTAGAAATCTATCATGAAGTATTGCTGCAATAAATTGTCCCCAAATTTAGCAGCTTAAGCCAGTAAACATTTATTTTTCTCACAAAGTTTCTGAGTGACAAGAAACAGGAGCAACTTAGATGGTTGATTTTGCTCATGGCCTCCTTCAAGGTCACAATCAAGTTGTTGGTCAGAATGGGAGTCATCTGAGTAGATTGGAGATTCTGCTTTCAAGATCACTCACAAAAGGCTGTTGGCAAAAAGAAGCTTCAATTTCTCCCCATGTGGACCTTTCATAAAGCTGCTTATACAGCATGAGAGTTGACTAACCCAGATCAAAAGATCTGAGGGAATTAGAGAGAAAAAACCCAAAACAGAAATAGGGGGTGTGTGTGCATCTTATCTTCTGCCATATTCTGTTTTTTAGAAGAGAGGCCCTACACTCAAAGGGAGAAAGGGAAGTGTATTCTGCTTTAATAATTTGAGGGCCTGTTTTTATTTATTTTTTATTTTTTTAATATTTTTTTTATTTATTTCTAGGGGAGACAGAGAGAGAGACAGCATGAACAGGGGAGGGTCAGAGAGAGAGGGAGTCACAGACTGAAACAGGCTCCAGGCTCAGAGCTGGCAGTCAGCACAGAGCCCGACGCGGGGCTCGAACCCACGAACCGCGAGATCATGACCTAAGCGAAAGTCGGACGCTTAACCAACTAAGCCATCCAGGTGCCCCTGAGGGCGTATTTTTAAAATCACACCTACAAACACTGTTTTTCTCTGACAGTAAATGTCAAATATTCTTCAACTCTTTATTACCCGATTGTTCACAATGTGTTCCAATTGTCCCTTTTGGGCTAGGATAACAAGGCTTTACTTATTTTTGTTTCCTCTATAACTTAAGCCAAGCAACTGTATACTCCAATCTGGCTGTGGAAAATTCCAGAAAAAGTGATGCTTTGAAATTTTTAATTTCAATGCTGAGAATAGGAGAATGGTGTAAGGCAATATTTTGGTGTGATTTGTTTATGACTGGGCCTAATGTTTTTGCAACCTGTGATTGGAATATCAAATAGTTTACATTATTCTTAGAATATTATAATTTTCACATGTGTAACAGCAATAAAATAATATAAATCTAAATCCGTGTCATTAGAGGTCTTATGTGTTGTTATATATACATTATTATATTTAAAAGTAAGGCCAGATTTATGTGATATATAGGATTTAGCAGCTTTCATTAATTTATACAGATCATCAAAATAACTTGGATTAAAAATGGAATCCATATAATTTGTGTATTAAAATTAAAAAAATGGAGAATCTTTCATCCTTGTTAGTGAACAGTAATTTACTCTATTTTACTATGAGAGAATATCAAGCTTTAAAATTCATAAATATCATATGAGACTAATCAAATTTAATCAGAAGGAATTTTTGCCAAATATATAAATGGATTATATTATATACAAACAGACATCATAGGCAATGCTCACATTGACACCAGCTCTTTGTATCTGAAATACCACATTAATGTGGACATTGAGTTTTTTCTTTCTGCATAGCTACAATAGTGATCATTATCTCAAAAGAAATATCAATGAATTCTATCTCTGGGCTTCCTTCAGCAAGGAACTCACAAAACAAATATTGGAGCCCAACTTACCAAATCTACTACAAATTCATCTGGCCAGAAACCATTGTCAGAAAACTACCATTCCTTTTCGCTGTTGTAAAAGCTTTTTTTTTTTAAGTTTATTTATTTTGAGAGAGAGAGAGACAGAGAAAGTACGTTTGCACGAGGGGCAGAGAGAGAGTTTTACAAGCAAGCTCTGTGTTGTCAGCACAGAGCCCAATGTGGGGCTCAATCCCACAAACCATGAGATCATGACCTCAGCCAAAATCAAGAGTTGAACTCGTAACTGACTGAGCCAAACAGGCATCCCCTTTTTTGCCATTTTAAATGTCCCAGAGCACATACCATCTGTTGCCTGACTCAGCTTTCCTGATTCAGTTGAATATCCTTTCTCTTGCATAAAAAACTGAAGGCACTGAAGTATCTTTTTTTCAAAATGACTCTTTTCATGTTCCAATATGCTCCTTCTGAGTTTTCTTTGAGAATATATCCATTCTTTTCCAGAGTTTTTGTAATACGTGCTTGCAGCTAAGCAACAGCCTAGTTACTCTGTCAATGGCTCTAAATTCCATTCTTCTAAGTACGTGACAGTTCTTACAGTGCCCTTGCCATGAACCTTCCATGTGTCATGACATGTGTGTGTCATGGCATGTGTGTGTCTGTGTCCTTTACTGTTCTTTTTTGTTTCTCTACCACTTCCTCCCTCATATTACCTCATCTTCCCTAAAATCTGAAGGAGAAAGAAGGAATGTAATCATTTCAGGAATAGATGATTACATTTCAAAGATGTAATCATTGAAGACTTTCATTTCAGAAACACAATGTTAATTGAAGGTGGAGAGATCAAAAATCATTCCAGTTCTTTTGGGTTTCCAACCTCAATTCTGTATCTACCCAAAGTACTTTTCCACTCACAACTTAATTCTCTCTCTTTAATTTTCCTTTTACCTATTTTTGTGTCTCTTCCCTTCACTTGTTTTCTCTCTTCTGTCATTAATTAGTAAGTTCTTGAAAGTCTTACTCACTTCTTTGCTTCACCACTAAAATTTTACCAGTTTCACTTTATTTAGTTAATTTCAGTATTTATTAAGTTATTATTGTCTACTGACATCTTACAAGTGGGCTTTAATCATAACCATTTTCCTAAAGTAGTTGTCATCATAGTTAAGTCTTAGATTAAATCAACTGCCATTTCTAGCATCTTAAATATTTTTCCATACCTATTATTATTGATCATCTCATTGTCTTAAATGCAGATATGTATGTGTATATGTGTGATTTTTATTGGATGCTGATTCTCTTTTTAAGAATCCCTTCAGTTTTTATTCTGTTCCAGCTCTTTTTTCAGAGGCCTATTAGCTATAAATTAAAAACAAATAAACAAACAAAACCAATCTTGAGATATTACTCTTTCTTAGTTGGTACTTAAGGAACTTCTCAGATTAAGTAGTTTAGCACTTGTATATGGACTAATTTAAGACCCTTATGGCTACCCCAAGAAAAAATTCAGAAAAATGAATAAAACAGATTTAATTTTTACAGCTGTTCTCCTCATTTAAGATGTGGATATGGGAAACATTACCATTCTGTTCACTTTAGTTAATGAGTTCCCACTTGTAAAACCTTTCACATGTTGAGAGCTCCCACTTGTGAAAAACATTACCTTCAGTTTGAAGAATTCCTCTAAAACCCTTCTTCCTCTTATTTGCCTTTTGTCATATTTTCAGATACCATAATAATGGTGTAATGCATAGGCTAAGGTGTCTTAAATGTCTTAGTGAGTACATTAAGATACAGCATATGTTCCCCCAATGGCTGTCAAGGTTGATGGAAAAATTAATATTCTATTAAAACTATTAAATATCACAGAAAACCATTTAATGTTGACAGACTTTCTCTTCAACAAGTGATGTTAATCTTTAATTCAATCACCTAAATTATCTGAAATGCCCCTAAACTAATTCCAGGCAATGTATTTCAGCACTTAACAAGCTGAAAATTCTATAGTTTTCAAGGTTATGTTTTCTTCACAAGTTAATCAATTAACCAAGAATAGTGGTTCCATTAGTCTGTGGACTTGCATAAATACATATGTGTTGCTTATTACAATGCATAATGAATATAATGATTATAGCCAATTCACATGCAACACCAGGCAACTATGTTAAACATTGTTTTTAAGTAAACTGTTTTATTGAAATATACTTCCAGAAAAGTTCACAAGTCCTCCATGCACAGTCTGACGAAATTTGGCAAAGGACCCCTAACATGTAACCAGTTTGCAGATCAATAAATAAAACATAAAATAACCATACTTTGTGACATGTTTTTATCCTGTTGTGAAGAAATATTTAATATGAAATTTTTGGTGTTTATTTTTTCATCCTGAAAAATACACGAAAAAGAAATCAACATAATTGTCCACATACCAAATAAAAAGGAGATTTCGGTGGCAATATATCATATATAAGTGTTTTAATATGGTTTTTATTATTTATTTTTATGAACTTTATTTCTTTGAAAATAACCTGATTGTAGCAATTCTATATGGTGTGGCTATGTTGACTGTTGAGGGACAAATGTCCATTGTCTTGGTAAAACTTCTACTGTGTTAGTTGCTGTTGTTTGGTTTTATATTAAACTTCCAAAAGGTATAGAATGCCTCATAGGAGAAGTCTCTTTCTGTGTAGATTCTGTGTTGTACTAAATGTGTCACCTCTGAACACTGTGTCCACTGTATTTTAGTGCAACGAGATGTTTCCATGTCACATAGCAGAGGGAGGCAGATTAATAGGGAGTTCTAGCTGGAAATTTCTTCCCTGTTATTGTTCTCCCACAGCAGTTGATGGCTAAGTTAATTCTCTTTAGTTTTGTCATGCTCTAAAGCACACATTGCCAGGCAATGGTAAGCTTTATGAGGAAAAAAAAAAGAAGCAATGGTGTCCATCAAAGTCTTAAAGTTGCGTTTTTAAACTTTGGCTCGACCTGATGTGCCATTCAAAGAAGCTTCAAAAGATTATTTTTTTAAAGAAAGGTTCAATATGTCCCGAGGCTATCGGTTTTGAGTTAAACTGGGTGAAGTAGAAATATTTTACTCATCAGCTTTGCAGTCACAGCGTTTGCCTCAGCTAGAACAAAACTGCTGAGGCATTTAGAGAAAATTAACCCCCCATCCTGGCGGCCAGATGTGACTGGTTTCTGATGAATGCACATGAGTGGGCTGAAAAATCAGGAGACTGTGAAATTCCTGTCAGGTCCGTGCAGTGCAGAATGGGCTATTGACTGCTTTCTATATTTCCCTCCATCATTCTTCTTGAACACTGCCATTAATTCCTCTCCTACTCTGACTTGTGTTTTTTCCCCCTCCCTCTTCCCTTTAGTTTTGTCAGCTGCAAAGAAGGATACACAAGGTGTGGCAGAATCACTTCAAACTGGTGGTCCTCTGCGGCCAGATGAGGCTGGCCAAGTTCCAGACAGACTCTCAAGAGAGTATTCAGAAAATATTAGCTGTGCAGGTAGGTGATTGCAGGGAAGTAGGAAAGATCATTCTGATCTAGATTGAAAAGCAAATGATGGGTAGTGTGATGAAGCATTAAAACCATATCCCATCAGAGTTTTATAAATTTTTAACCTCTTTAATAAACTGGAATTGCATGAAGGATGAATTCAGTAAGTTAGCATATATATACCACGCATACTTTGGGGGAAAAGGGAGATTGAAGTTATTTTTCACAAACCTCAAAACAGCTTTTTATAAATATGTTTGGTATAAATATATATTTTCAAATATTCAGGCTTTGCACATGCCATTCATCTGTTCAAGAGATACTGTCAACAGTTGCCTTGTGTTGCCTTTGTGTGAAATCTACTTCAGTGAAAATGAAACTAATGTTCATTTTATTTAACTGTTTGCTTTCCCCTTCCATTTTCAAAGAGGCTCATCCTCCTAAGATTTGGAGATAACTTCATTTGAAAAATAAGCAGTTTGGGATTAGAATGTAACTGTGGTTCCAGATATGTGTGAAATTTGAGTATTTGTCTCTGTAAAAACTTTAGTGGATCAATTGTCTTTATTTGAAGACTCTGATCTATTTAGAAACCCCTATTAATTATGTGAAGGCTATTATTGGAAAATTAAAATTTTAATTAATATTTTAATATTTGAAATGCTATAATATGCATAAAAATAAGTTCCCAAAGGAAAACAAACACCACCTTGTTCTAGTAAAAAGACAAAAACAAAATAAAAAGTACCTGATCTATAAAATAAAATGCACATGCTCTTTAAAACCGCAATTTTAATTAACTTTNTAATTTACTTGCATTATAAACAATGCATGCTGAACCTAAACACACCAGACCCTTTTTTAAATATATTAATTACGTATGCATTTCATGATGCTTTTGCCACAATTAAAGGATTCTGCAAAACATTTCCAAAGCTGGTGGCTTTTTTTTTTTTCATTTTTACTAGTGGTTATTTTTGCTATATTTTNGTAGAGCTTAAACATGTAGGTTGAATAGATATTCATATAAAAACTTGAGTATAAATTACAATTGCTGTAGTTTTAAAGACGGTAGCTTGTGTTTCTTTTCCTTAAAAGTCTGTTAACAGATAGTACATTAAAAATTAGGAAGTGACTGTGACCTGTGATTCCCTTTTAAATAATCAAAGATAATTTTGCATGTTCTAATTATCATTTTAGGAAAATATCATACTATTGCCTAAATATAAACATTCTTAAAAATCTTACAAATGATAAACCCTCATTGTGAATTAGGATGTATTTTGAATTATTGATAATGTCAGTAGAAACTTTTTGAATATCAGTAAAATGAACTCTCAAACTTATAATAATCCTTATTCTAAGTTTTTATTGAAATTCACCAATACATTTTTTTACCAAACTTAATTTTAAATTACTTATTTTGATGGTTGTTATATGACAGTGGAAATGAAAGGTTAGAAACGATAGGTTAGTATCAGTAGGACAACTCAACTACTTTGCATTTAGACAGAGAGCAGCAAGGCTGGGTTGCATTTGGGGAACTTGAGGAACATAATTTAGTGGATTCTTATCTGATGGAGATGACTTTAATTTGGAATATTTCAACTTTGGCTTCTAATAGAAATATAAAAATAAAATTTTCAGAATCTTGCCATAGAACTGTAGAAACATAGGCAATCCTCTGAAAACCTTGAGTCCTAAACCCTCAGCATGACACACAGTGACCTTCATGACCCAAGCCTTGCCAACTTTCCCAGCTTCATCTCTCTCACATTAGTTCCTGAATGTCTATTTCAACCACTTCAAAATTTCTCTAGTGTGAAACCTGTGAACTCCTTCTTCTTCCCTGTGCCTAATTTCTTACCTCTTTCTGGAATACTCTATCTTGCCTGTTAAGGAACACCTGATTCAAACATCTTCTCTACAAAATCCTTTCTGAGCATTTCCCCAGTTTTCCTCTTCTTTGACTTCTTACTATATTACATACATATCATGAAACCACAGTTTATTCCTACTCCTGTGCTTTCCTGCCTAGAAGATTCTAAGCTCCTTTAAAGCTTTACAAACATCAGTGAAATTAGTTCAATTCTTGCTCAGTTGTTTTTTAGTGTGTATGATAGCAAGCCATTAAGGTTTTCTGAAAGTATCCCATAGCTACCTTGTTTTTACTTATTATATCAAAAATCTTTAA
Organism: Crocuta crocuta; assembly: GCF_008692635.1. Classification (NCBI taxonomy): domain Eukaryota; kingdom Metazoa; phylum Chordata; class Mammalia; order Carnivora; family Hyaenidae; genus Crocuta; species Crocuta crocuta. Next base: position 6,308,423 of record NW_027528357.1, read on the forward strand.
ATTAGAACATGATCGTGTGATTTAATATGTTTGTAGAGTGAATCTGCTGGTGTCAATCTCTACAGTTAGAGTCAACATGGCTAAAAATTGCTTAACAAACCAGATGGTACTGCTCTCTGTTCTCATATGATTTTTTTTAGCATGTCAATACTAGGAAATCTAATGTTTTCTATTTTGAAGGTAGTATTAAAATGATGCCATAAGATATTAGTAAATTATTTGATGAGAAAACCATCTGATGAATCTTTTTAAAAGTAAATTATATATAACTGATATTGAGCAAAAACAACTCAAAATAAATGGTAAGCAGAAAACAGAAACTTTGTTTCACCCTTAGACTTGGAACAATTACTTGCAGGACTATCAGGAATAAAAAAGCATAACTGGTAAATCTGCAGACGGCAGAAAACCAAGTGGGCCAGACAAGCTTTTGAATAACAGTGATCAAGCAGAAACCAGTTAGATGAACTATTTCTGAAATAAAGGATTGGTGTATTAGACATCAAAGCTATTTATTTAAAAAATATGTATAATATATATGCAATTACATATTTTATATGTAATTTTAATATGATCTGAAGTGAGCTATTACAACCTTAGGACGAACAGCATGTTCCAGGTGTGGCAAGCATATGAGACTTATTGACAGTGCAGGGCATATTTTTTTAGTCATAACCTCATATCCAAGCCTCTATGAAGTACCATTATTGCATTATTTTTCTCTTTTTACTTTTAATTTATTAAGCACAGTGATATTTATTTTTTTAATTTTTTTTAATTTATTTCTAGGAGAGAGAGAGACAGCAGGAGCAGGGGAGGGTCAGAGAGAGAGGGAGACACAGAATCTGAAACAGGCTCCAGGCTCTGAGCTGGCAGTCAGCACAGAGCCCGACGCGGGGCTCGAACCCACGAACCACGAGTTCATGACCTAACTGAAAGTCGGACGCTTAACTGACTAAGCCACCCAGGCGCCCCAAGCACAGTGATATTTAATACCTCTTTGGCATCTCATTTGGAAAAAAAGATGAGGTTAACTCATCATTTAAATGAGAATATGATGTGGCAACAGAATGTTCATGTGATCTTAGACTTTATAGGCACAGATGTTTTGTCTTGTTAAAGGAGATGATAGTTCTATTGCATTTTCCAAAAGTTGGGTATATTTGCAGTATTTTATACCAGTGTGGGAACTATAGTTTAAGGGCCATATTGATACACTAGAAAGCAGCAATCTAATAAAAATCAGGGAGAAGGAGAAATATACAAATTTAGAATGTTTAATTATAAAAGGAAAGGTCTTTGGAAAGACAGACATCTTAAGAGTTAAGTGACCATTGGCACATATATATTTTGTTGACCTCCAGAGGGCAAAACTTGGACCCATGTTGGAAGAGGTTGGATGGTGAGTTTGGACTCAATAGGAATACACTCTTCAGCAAGTATTTCTGTCCAACCATGCACTGCTGGTGCTCCAGCAGAAGCACTGCAGAGGTTGAGGGAGAGCAAACTGGCCAAGAGTCAGCCCGAAGATCACCTCCTCAGGCTGTACTCCTGGATTGTTCACCTGACCTCCTTGCACAAACGTTTGTGTGTGGTCTGTACATCTTCACCCACTAGAATGTGAGACTTCTCCATTCAAAAGCATGTCTGATTTGTTCATCTTTATCTTCTTAGCACCAACAACAGCTCTTGAAACATAATTACTTAAAATCGTTGAGTGAATTGATAGTTATGTGAATTGATTAAGTGGTTTATTAAAATTAAATGTGATAACCTCAAAGGCCTTTCAAGTTCTAGGTATCTACAACTCTGTAAGTTAGTAAACAAAAGCATTCTCAAGGTGCTTTGCCAAGAATTTTGATGACACAGAAGTAAGGTATTTAATCATTTCAGACATGTGCATGCACATGCACACACACACACACACACACACACACACACAAACAAAATGCATATAGGCACAGACCAATTTCTTATTTTGGAAGAGAACTATGTGAATCTTAAAAAGCGAGGGAAAAAATACAGGATAAAAATCTAAAGTCTCTTGGTTGAAGTCTGGGAAGATGATGGAGTAGGAGGACCCTAAGCTTGCCTTTTCCCATAGATACAACTAGGTAATGCTCACATCAGCATGAATAACTCAGAACATGACTTGAAGACTGGCAGAACAAACTCCACAACTAAAATTAGAGAAGAGGCCACACTGAATAAGATAGGAGGGGTGAAGATGAGGTTTGGGAGTGAAACAGACCAGACCATGACCGTCAGCAGAGGGGAGGGAGCCTATGATGTGGAGAAGGGCAAAACACAGACTATCACACCAGAGAGCCCTCAAGGGAAGAGGAATCCCCATAACATTTGACTATGAAAGCAAGAGGGGCCAAATCTCATGAGTTTTTACAGCTACCAAGACTTAAAACCTAAGATTTTAAAAATCAGAGGACTCAGCTCTGGGAGAGCCTGGAGGCTATGAGGAAGGGGAGTCCTCACCCTTAAGGAGACATGCCAACAAAAGCCAGTGGAAATACAGCATGGAAGCAGCAGTTTGGAAAATACCAGGGGCATACAGAGGGAGAGTTATTTACTCATTATAGAGCATGGCCAGAGAGGCAGTGATCAAGGGGAGACCTCTCCAGAAACAAAAGGGCTGGAAGGTGCCTTTTACCTCCTTTGCCTCCAAGAATAAGCACAGGGCCACCTGTGGGGACCAGCATCACACTGACACTTGACACTTGCTAACTGATTAGCTTACACCAAGCCCCATCCCCCACACTTCTGTGGATTCACCTTTCCAGTCACTCTTGCCTCAGTCCCAGCCTTGCAGGTACCCTTCCCCAGGAGACCAGCACAAACCCCGCCAACATGTCATCTCCCAACTGGAACGTTTTATGGAACCTCAGTTCCAGCAGTCACAGTAGCAGTGGCAGTGGCAGTGGATCTCATTTCACAAGCAGACTAGCACATACTTTCTTAAAATGCACCCCACCTGGCCAGGGACCAAACATTGCACGTAACAGCAAAGAAAGCCTCTTTAAATGGCTGGACTGAAGGAAACAGTGGCTAGGACACAAGAGCAGGGCACAGACAACCCACATAGGAGACCTGTAGTGCCAGGTCCTAGGGAGCAGGGGACATTGCAATGCAGGATACTATAGGCTGTCTTCTTCATAAAGCCATTGCATTCAAGAGCAGTAGATGTAGCTAACTTTACTAACACCAAGAAACAGACACAGAGAGATAGAACAAATAAGGAGACAGAGGAATATGTCGCAAATGAAAGAACAATTCAAAGCCACATCAAGAGAACCAGAAAATGGATGTAAGTAATATGCCAGATAGAGAATATGAAGTAATGATCATAAAGGTACTCACTGGACTTGAGAAAGAGTGGAAGACATTAGTGAGACCCTTAACAAAGATTTTTTTAAAATCAGAGATGAAGAACACAACAAATGAAATTAAAAATACACCTGATGGAATAAATAGCAGGCTAGAGGAAGCAGAGGAACAAATGAATGACCTGGAAGACAAAGGAATGGAAAGTAATCAAGCTGAGAAAATAAGTGAAAAAAGAATTATGCAAAATGAGAATAGACTGAGGGAATTCCATGACTCCATTAAGTGTTATAACATTCACATTATAGGGATCCCAGAAGACAGAGGAAAGGGGCAGAAAATGTATCTAACTAAAATAATAGGTGAAAATATTCCTAATCTGGGGAAGGAAACCAATACCCAAATTCAAAAGGCACAGAGATCCCCCAATAGAATCAACCAAGGAGATCCATACAAGACACATAGTAATTAAAATGTCAAAAATAGTAGTGATAAATAAAAAAAATCAAAAACAGCAAGAAAAAAAGCAGAGTTATATACAAAGGAAGCCCCATAAGGCTACCAGCAGATTTTTCAGCAGAAATTTTGTAGGCCTGAAAGGAGTGGCATGATTTTTTCAAATTGCTTAAAAGGAAAGTCTGCAGCCAAGAATACTCTATCCAGCAAGGCAATCATTCAGCATAGAAGAAGAGACAAAGAGTTTTTAACAGAACCAAAAACTAAAGGAGTTATGACTACTAAACCGGCCCTACAAGAAATATTAAAGAGGACTCTTTGAATGGAAAGGAAAGACCATAAGAGGAAAAAAAGATGCACAGAAGCAGTAAAAATAAGTATGTCTGTAAAAAATCAGTCAAGGAATTTACAAAATAAAAGGATGTAAAATATGACACCATATACCTAAAACGTTGGTCGAAGGGTAGTAAAGAATGAGTGCAAACATAAGCAACCATCAACTTAATATAGACGGCTATATGCAGTAGATGGTACATACAAACCTAATGGTAACCGCAAATCAAAAACCAGTAATAGATATGCAAAGACTAAAGAGAATGGAATCCAAGAGCATCACTAAAGAAGGCCAACAAACCATGAAATAGAGCACAGGAAGAAAAGATCAGAGGAAAACTACAAACACAACCACAAAACACAAAACAAAATGGCAATGAAAGCAAATCTATCAATAATCGCCTTGAGTGTAAATGGCCTAACTCCAATCAAAAGACATAGGGTGACAGAGTGGATAAAGAAATAACACCCATCTATATGCTGCCTACAAGAGTCTCATTTCAGACCTAAAGACACATGCAGATTGAAACTGAGGGGATGGAGAGACACTAATCATGCAAATACATGTCAAAAGAAAGCTAGGAGTAGCAATACATATATCAGACTAAATAGATTTTAAAGAGTATAATAAGAGACAAAGAAGGGCACTATATAATAATAATAGGGATAATCCAACAAGGCAATATAACAATTGTAAATATTTATGCACCCAACATGAAAGCACCCAAATATATAAAAAGAGTTAATAACAAACAGAAAGGAACAAATCAGTAGTAATACAATAATAGTAGGGGACTTTAACATCTCACTTATACAGATAGACAGATAATCCAAACAGAAAAATCAGCAAGGAAACAGTGGCTTTGAATGACACACTGGACCAGATAGACTTGACAGATATATTCAGAAGATTTCATCCTAAAAGAGCAGAATACACATTCTTTTCAAGTATATATGGAACACTCTCCAGAATAGACTATATATTAGGCCACAAAGCAAGTCTAAACAAATTCAAAAAGATCTAAGTCATACCATGTATCTTTTCTGACCACAGCACTATAAAACTAGAAACCAATCACAGGAAAACGAATTTGGAAAGAACACAAATATATAAAGGTTAAATAACATGCTACTGAACAATGAATGGATCAATCAAGAAATTAAAGAAAAAAATAAAAACTATGTGGAACAAATGAAAATGAAAACATAATGGTCCAAAATCTTTAGATTTTTGCAGCAAAAGTAGTTCTCAGAGGGAATTTCATGCAATAAGGCCCACCTCAAGAAACAAGAAAAATATCAAACAAACGACCTAAGCTTACATCTAAAGGAGCTAGAAAACAAAGAAAACCTAAAACCAGCAGAAAGAAGGAATAATAAAGATTAAAGCAGAAATAAGTGATATAGAAACAAAAAGCAATATAACAGAGCAATGAAACCAGGAGCTGGTTCTTTTAAAGGAGCAACAAAATTGATAAACCCCTAACCAGACTCATCAAAAAAGGAGAGAAAGAGAGAGATGATTCAAATAAGCAAAATCACAATTGAAAGAGGCGAAATAACAGCCAATTCCACAGAAATACAAACTATGTAAGAGAATACTATGAAAAATTATATGCCAACAAATTGGACAACCTAGAAGAAATGGATAAATTCCTAGAAGCATATAACCTACCAAAACTGAATTAGGAAGAAATAGAAAATAGAATGCCCAATTACCAGCAATGAAATTGAACCAGTAGTCACAAAATTCCCAAAACACAAAAGTTCAGGACCAGATGGCTCCACAGACAAATTCTACCAAACAAAAAAAGAGTTAATATGTATTCTTCCCAAACTATTCTGAAAAACAGAAGATGAAAGAGCACTTTCAAATTCATTATATGAGACCAGTATTACCCAGAGCCAGATAAAGACACCACATACACACCCACAAATCGAAAAACATTCCATGCTTATGTATATTGGACTTTAACATATTGTTAAAATGTCTATACTGCCCAAAGCCATCCACATATTTAATGCAATCCCTATTCAAAATACCACCAAGATTTTTCACAGAACTAAAACAAGCAATCCTAAAATGTGTATGGAAACCCAAAAGATACCAAATTGCCAAAGCAATCTTGAAAGAGAAAAAAGCTGGAGGTATCATAATTTCAGTCTTCAAGTTGTATTACAAAGTTATAGTAATAAAAAGAGTATGGTACTGGCACAAAAATAGAATAGACACATAGATCAGTAGAACAGAATAGAAAGCCAGAAAAAAAAGCATAATTATATGGTCATTAATCTTTGACAAAGGAGGAAAGAATATCCAATAGGAAAAAGACAGTCTCTTCAACAAATGGTGTTGGGAAAACTGGACAGCTACATGAAAAAAAAAAAAAAAGAAAGAAAGAAAGAAACTGGAGCACTTTCTTACACCATACTCACAAAAATAAACTCAAAAAGGATTAAAAACTTAAATGTAAGACCTGAAACCATAAAAATTCCAGAAGAGAGCACAAGCAGTAAGATCTCTGACATCGGTCATAGCAACATTTTTCTAGATATGTCTCCTGCACCAAAGGAAACAAAAGCAAAAATAAACTATTGGGATTACATCAAAAAAACAAAAAACAAAAAACAAAAGCTTCTGCACAGCAAAGAAACAATCAACAAAACTAAAAGGCAACTTAATGGAATGGAAGATGTTTGTAAATGACAAATGCAATAAGAGGCTAGTATGCAAAATATATAAAGAAATGATATAACTCAACACCCAAAACAAATAATCCAATTTAAAAATGGCCAGAAGACATGAACAGACATTTCTCCAAATAAGACATACAGATGGCCAACAGACACATGAAAAGATACTCAACATTGGGACATCGGGTGGCTCAGTGAGTTAAGCATCAACTCTTGGTTTCTGCTCAGGTCATGATCTCACAGTTTCATGATTTTGAACCCCACATTGGGCTCTGTGCTGGTAGTGCAGAGCCTGCTTGGGATTCTCTCCCTCTCTATGCCCCTCCCCCACTCAGGCTGCCTGTGTCGATGGACAGATAGATAGATAGATAGATAGATAATAGGTAGGTAGGTAGATAGATAGGTAGATAGATAGATGATAGATAGATAGATAAAACCTTAAATAAAAAAGATGCTCAACATCACTCATCATCAGGGAAATGCAAATCAAACCTACAATGAGGTATCACCTTATACCTGTTAGGATGGCTAAAATAAAAAAAAAAAAAAACAGAAACAACAAGTGTTGGTGAGGATGTGGAGAAAAAATAACTCTGACACTGTTGATAGGAATGCAAACTGGTGCAACCATTGGAGAAAACAGCATAGAGGTTCAAAAAAAAAAAGAAAGAAAGAAAAAGAAAAATAGAACTACCTTACAACCCAGTAATCACACTACTGGTTATTTACCCCCCAAATTCAAAAACACTAATAAAAGAGATACAGAGATTTCTATTTACAGAATTATTTATAATAGCCAAACTCTGGAAGCAGCCCAAGTGTTCATGGTGACGGAGATTAAAATAGTACACTTACCAGGATGAGCACTAGTGTATAGACTTGTTGAACCACTATATTGTACACCTAAAACCAATATAACACTGTATGTTAAATATAGGAATTAACATTAAAAACTTAATTTAAAAACTCAAATCACTTAACAATGTGATATTGGAGAAAATCACTGAACCTGTGTGATCTTTTTAAGACAAAAGAAATTATAGAAACTTGGAGTTTTAAAATAAATACATTTAGAGACATTATGAGTGAGGAATAATATTAAATTATCTTACTGGTTAACATTACATAGTAGTAGAAAAGGTATTTAAATATACTTTCCAATGGTTTAAGAATATACATTAGAAGTCTAGAAATAAAATTTGTCACTCCCAAACAACTAGAGAAAAAAGGACCATAACATATTGAAAAATTCAAAATTAAGAAAGAGGACAGAATTAATATAAAAATGTACAATGTAGGTCCAAACATATTGGTAATCATAACTACAAATTGTTGGGGGGTTTTTGCACCATTTAAAGTTATAGATTTAAAGATTGGTCATAAAGCAAATTCCATCTCATACAGAAGAGATGCGCCTCTGACAAGCAGCTATTGAATGAACAGAATAGAGAAAAAGAAATTCTAACTTTGTTAATAAATTATCATTTAAGGGGCGCCTGGGTGGCTCAGTCAGTTAAGCGTCCGACTTCGGCTCAGGTCATGATCTCGCAGTTTGTGAGTTTGAGCACCGCGTTGAGCTCTGTACTGACAGCCCAGAGCCTGGAGACTGCTGCAGATTCTATGTCTCCCCGTCTCTTTGCTTCTCCCCCACTCTGTTTCTCTCTGTCTCAATAATAAATAAACATTTAAAAAACTAGAAAAGGGGCGCCTGGGTGGCTTAGTCGGTTAAGCATCTGACTTTCGCTTAGGTCATAATCTCGCGGTTCGTGGTTTCGAGCCCCGCGTCGGGCTCTGTGCTGACTGCCAGCTGAGAGCCTGGAGCCTATTTCAGAGTCTGTGTCTCCCTTTCTCTCTGACCTTCCCCTGCTCACGCTGTCCCTCTTTCTCTCCTAGAAATAAATAAAAATATTTTTAAAAAAAACTAGAAAAAAAATTATAATTTAAAAGAGAGAGACTTTGAGGCAAAAAGGATTAAAACACTCACATACGGATATTTCATATGATAAAATATGTAACTTATTATGACAATTCAATCATGACCTTAATGCCCATGACAGCATAACTTCAGAACATACAAAACAGGAACTGATTGAAATCCAGAGAAAAATGTAAAAATTTACAAATACAATAGGAAATATTAGCACATTTTCTTCAAATTATTTGAAATACAGACACACCTCATTTTATCACACTTCACTTTATTGCACTTTGCAGATAAGTATGTTTTCTGCAAATTGAAAGTGTGTGGCAACAAGCATCAAGCATTTTCCAACAGTTTTTGCTTACTTTGTGTCTCTGTGTCATATTTTGGTAATTCTCGCAATATTTCAAACTTTTTCATTACAGTTATACTTATGATGATCTGTAATCAGTGATATTTGGTGTTACTATTATAATTTTTTGTGGGTGCCTCAAAAATACATATATGTTCATATGTATAGAATATGGTGAACTTAATCGATTAATATTGCATGTATCCTGTCTGCTCCATTGACTGGCTGTTATCCCATGTCTTACCCTCTCTTCAGTACTTCCTATTCCCTAAGATACAATAATATTGAAATTAGCCAATTAATAATGCTATAATGGCCTCTAAGTGTTCAGTGGAAATAAAGTTGTTTCATGTCTCTCACTTTAAATCAAAAGCTACAAATGATTACACTTAGTGAGGAAGGCACGTCAAAAACCAAATAGGCCAAAAATTAGGCCTCTTGTACCAAATAGCCACGTTGTGAATGCAAAGGAGAAGCTCTTAAAGGATATTAAAATTGCTACTCCAGTGAACACATGAATGATAATAAGGCAAAACAGCCTTATTGGAGAAAGTTTTAGGGGTCTGGATAGATCAAACTAGCCACAAAATTCCCTTAAGCCAAAACCTAATCCAGGGCAGGGTCCTAACTCTTTTCAATTGCATAAAGGCTGAAAGAGGTGAGGAAGCTGCAGAAGAAGAGCCTGAAGCTAGCAGAAATTGGTTCAAGTTTAAGGAAAGAAACCATCTCCATAACATCAAAATGCAAGGTGGAGCAGCAAACTACTGATGTGGAACCTGCAGCAAGTTATCCAGGAGATCTAGTAGATCATTAATGAAGATGGCCACAATAAACAACAGATTTTCAATGTGGACAAAACAGCCTTCTGTTAAAAGAAGATGCCATCTAGGACTTTCACAGCTAAATGAAGTCAATGACTGGCTTCAAAATTTTAAAGGACAAGCTAACTCTTTGCCTGTGCTCTAGAAATGAAATAGCAAAGCTTGGATGACAGCACATTTGTTTACAACATGGTTTATGGAGTATATTTGGTAAAAATTCTATTGTTGAGATGGAGACTTACTGCTCAGAAAAAAAGATTCCTCTCTAAATATTACTGCTTACTGACAATGCACCTGGTCACCCAAGAGCTCTGACAGACATGTACAACAAGATGAATGTTGGTTTCATGCCTGCTAAGACAACAATCATTCTGCAGCCCAGGGATCAAAGAGTACTTTCAATTTTCAGTGTCTTATGGAATACATTTTGCACTGTGAGAGCTGCTATCAACAGAAATTCCTCTAGATTCACCATTCTAGATGCCATTAAGGAAGAATATTTGTGATTCATGGGACAGGGTCAAATTATCAACATTAGTAGAAGACTGAAAGAAGTAGATTCCACCTTCACGGATTACTTTGAGGGTTTCAAGACTTCAGCGGAGGAAGTAACTACAGATATGGCAGAAATATCAGTAAAACTAGAATTAGAAGTGGAGCCTGAAGATATGACTGAATTGGTACAACCTCATGAGAAAACTTGAACAGATGAGGAATTGCTTATGGAGAAGCAAAGAAAGTGGTTTCTTGACATGGCATCTGCTCCTGGTAAAAATGTGATGAACATTGTTGAAATGACAATGAAAGATGTAGAATATGACATAAACTTAGTTGATCAAGGAGTGGCAGAGTCTGAGAAGATTGTCTCCAATTTTGAAAGAAGCTGTATAGTGGGTAAAATGCTATCAGACAGCATCACATACTACAGAGAAATTGTTCATGTTGAAGAAGAGGCAATCAATGTGGCAAACTCCATTGTTGTCTTATTTTTAAAAAGTGCCACAGCCACCCCAGCCTCAGCAACCACCACTCTACAGAGTCAGCAGCCATCAACATCAAGACAAGACCCTCCACCAGCAAAGGTTATGACTTGCTCACATGATGGTTAGCATTGTTTAGCAGTGAAGTATTTTTAGCTCAGTTATGTACAATTTTTTAGACATAATGGTATTGCACACCTAATAAACTACAGTGTAGTGTAAACATAACTTTTACATGCACTGGGAAACCAAAAACTTCATTTGATGTGCTTTATTTCAGTATTCACTTTTTTGTGTTGGTCTGGAACTGCAATATCTCCAAGTTATGCTGCAAAGAAATTTAAGTTGAGAAAATATATTAATGTACTTTAATATTATGGCAGATTAAAGGAGAAATATTGCATATATAATTACTCAATATATACTGAAAAATATTTACTAACAAAAGCAACATATAGTAACTCTAATAAAAGTCACTAAATAGGGGCGCCTGCGTGGCTTAGTCGGTTAAGCGTCCAACTTTTGCTTAGGTCATGATCTCGCGGTTCGTGAGTTCGAGCCCCGCGTCGGGCTCTGTGCTTACTGCCAGCTCAGAGCCTGGAGCCTATTTCCGAGTCTGTGTCTCCCTCTCTTCCTGACCCTCCCCTCTTCACACTGTCTTTCTCTCCTAGAAATAAATAAAAAAAAAAAAGTCACTAGTTTGGAATAAAATTCTATTAATTTAATAAAATGTACTATCCAATAAATTACTGGTTGCCTTTTACTAAAATCAGGCCAAAAGTGAGGATTCCATCTATCCTCATTACTATGTATTACTGCACTGAAGCCTTAGTAGTATATCAAGAAAAATAAATAAAAGGTAGAGATACTATATGGGGAAAAGGCAAAACTGTCATTATTTTCTGACAATATGATATTTCTCTTAGAAAATCAAAGGGATCAACTGAAAAAATGTTACAATTAATAAGACAGTTATTTTAAATGGAAACCTGAAGTATAAAGTTCTAAGAATAGACCTAACTTAACTCATCCTTTTAACAAAGCTACAAAATAGATACTAAATAGATACTACTAAAAAGATATAAGCAAAGACCCAAATGAAAGTGACTCTATATTATCTTCATGGATGAAAAGACTGTACATATTGGGAAGATGCCAATTTTTAAGAGTCTCAACATTTGAAAAATCCATAAATTCAATACAATCATACTCAACATCCAGACAAGATTTTCTGATGAATCTTGAGATTTCTAAATGCATTTGGAAGACAAAAATCCACAAGAATAGCTCTGACATTTAAAAAAATGTTTTTTGTTGGAATTTGCATCAGGATCTAATGCCATTGTGTAGGAAAACTTACCAAAAAAGCTATATTAATTAAATTAGAACAACATAATATTAATGCAGGAATAAGTCAAAAGATCTTTAGAACAGAGCAGTTGGTAAACTTTTTCTTTAAAAGGCCAAGATAGTAAATATTTTTAGCTTTGTAAGAAAAAGTCTTTGTTGCAACTAATCATCTCCCCATTGTACAGGAAAGCAATCTTATAAAATAGTATATGAATGGATACAACTGTGTTCCAATAAAACTTTATTTACAAAACTGACAGCAGGCCTGAGGATGTGCACTGAAATAGAGAATCCAGAAATGCCTCACAAACATTTGGAATTTAGAATATAATGAATTTCAAATTGTGTGTGATGAGGGTAAAATATCTTGCCACCTATCTGAATGATAACAGTAAATATTTGAAGAATAAAGTAAAAGTTTATGTATGTTACATAATAAGCATTAAAAATCTATAATAACTTTTTTAAAAATATAGAATATTAAATAGTATTGAGGTAGGGAAGTCCTTCTTAAAGAAGGAGAGAAAACCATTAGGAAAATATTGTTAAAATTTGGATAAAAATAAAAACCCTTCCATGAAAAAAGATACCAAATAAACGCACCAAACAAAAATTTTTGTTCTTATGGAACTTACATTTCAATGGGGAAAACAAGACAGTAAACAAACAAGTTAAAAGTATAGTATTGCTATGTGCTAAGGAGAAAAATAAAATAAGGCTTTAAGGGGTGTATGACATGGCAGGAGAGGTACTGAAATGCATTTTAGCAATTCATTATGCTTAATCACTTGTGTAAATAAATAACTAGTTCAAAATAGATTAAAGAGTACAGTTATTTTTGTTTAATCTCTCTGTGTTAACTTGAAAATACAGACTTAATGTCTTTGAATACCAAAGTTTGAGTTTGGGGGTAAGTGGCCTGGCAAGTTGATTGTTTACTTGTTTGGTGGTATCATCTGGAATATGAAACAGGTATAAACAGCACCTATCCAATGTGAAAATTAGATGAGATGATGTATGCAATCAATGTACTCTGCCATGGTAAATAATTTATAACCTTAACTCGTCTTCTTCTCTTTTTTTCCCCTAATGCTGTTGTAAGATGATTCATAAAATGAAACAACTTCTTGCCAAAATTTTCCAGAATTAATTAATCCCCAAAGCATTTATACATTCTAATCATTTTACCTTCTGGAACTTGCTACTCTATATCTTGGGAATTCAAGAAACTAGGATCACTGCACCTAAGACCACCTAAGCTGATCTCTTCTATACCTCTACCTTTAGGACCGATTGTTTCCTTCTCTTTATATGCTGAAAGTACACCTTAGAATTCTATTTCAATTGATGTTGGGAAAGATGTAAATTTCCGTAACACTGAAACACTGATTTCATTCTGTACTTATTGAATACCAATATAATGTATGCAATATACATCATGATCTCTGACCTTAAGCAAATTACAGTTAAGTTGAAGAATATAAGTTAATTTCAAGACACATTTTTGGAGTGTGCCTTCTATGTGAAAGGCATTTTTCTAGACACTCAAGTGTTCAAAGGTGGACGATGTAATGTTTCTTCAAATAGCTTGCAGTCTCAGAGGAGGAAGACACAATATATTGTGTTAATATAAATGATGGCAAGAAGAAAGGCACTTAGCCCAGCCTGTGAATGTAAGGTCAGTTTGCCGAAAATGTTAGCTCATAACCAAAATCTTGAAAGGTGAAGGGATATCAACAAAAGATGGGCAGGTGGGTATAGAAAGAGGAAATGACTGGAACAAAGATATGTGAGAATAAAATGGCATAGTGCAGGGACACGGGAAATGGCAACTGATTTTATATTATTAGGGAATCGAATGTAATACAAGGAATATCAGAAATGAAATAAAGAGGTAGGTATAGAAAATACTAGGGAATAACTAGTTATATGGTTATGTGTTACCAGGTGTAGATAATAAACTTCTTGGCTGGGCAGTGGAAAAACCTACTTAGGCCTGAATTCAGAATACCACTGTAAAATAGATGGGACCTGAAACAGGCTTCCAGGAATAAGTAAGAATATAAATAAAGAGGGGCATTGTGTGAGCTGAAGGGGATAGAAACACTTTAAAGCAGAGGAAGTATAAAGGACTTGGAAAACAGATTCCATGTTTATGGAATAGACATTGTTTCATTTCCTTTTCTTTCTTTAATAAGACATTTATCTTATCCTTATTGTATACCAGACATTGTTCTCTGTGTTTTATATATTTTAATTCATTTCATTCTTAAAGAGCCCTAGGAGGAGCTATCATAGTGTTCGCATTTTACAGAAGAGGAAACTGAAGTACACAGAGGTTACATATTTTGCCCAGGATCATAGAGCTAATAGGAGACACAAGCAATTTGGCTACAGATTACCTGCTTTTAATGACCACACTACTGCAATTTTCTGTGTGTTTGTTGCTGAAATTAGATTGTCTCAGAGGAAGACAGTGAAAGACAAGAGATGAAGTAAGGTCTTAAACGAGATTATAAATAACAGTCTGACTAATTTAGGTTTGGTATTCAGGGAAGGCATTGAACATTCAATAAATAATTTTTGACCATTTATTTATCAAACCAAGTGCTAAAGTTTTAGTATGCTCTTTTCATATTTCTGCTCATTGTTTTAGAATAACTTAACTTATCAGCTACCAGTGGGGATAGCACTTAAACCACAAAAAGTATAAAAATAATACATTTATTTTGATGAAAAACATGAAATGCAGATCCAAATAAACTCAAAAGAATCCCCCCTTAAATATATTTACATGAAAAAATCATACCTACGTACATTGTAGTTAATATCTGAAAGCTAAAGATAATGAAAATTGAAGATAAAGATAAAATGTAAAAGCATCCAGAGAAAAGGAAATCAAACTTACCTCTAACATCTCATCAAAAACTATGGAGACCAGAGACATAGAAGAATATCTTTAAGAGGTTCCTGGGTGGCTCAGACACTATCTCACAATTTGTGAGATCAAGCCTTGCATCAGCTTGATCAGAGCAGATCAAGCTCTGCTGTCAGCGCAGAGCTTATTTGGGATTCTTTCTTCCCTCTTTCTTCCCCTCCCCTGCTTGGATGCAAGCATTCTCTCTCTCCCTCCCTCTTGCTCTCTCTCTCTCAAAATAAATAAAATTTAAGTTTAAATATATATCTATATATATTTAAATTTAAATAATTTATTTTTAATAAATAAATAATATTTATTATATATTATATATTATATTAATTATATATATTAATATAAATTATAAATAAATTTATAAGAAATAAATAAATTTAAAATTTTTATTTATATATATTTAAATTTAAATATATATATATATAAAGATACATATATATATTTTTAAACTCCTGGAGAAAAAATGAACTCAGAATTCTCTATCCAGCAAAGAA
>NW_027528357.1:6324101-6346775 GCF_008692635.1 Crocuta crocuta
CAGCAAAGAATATCAAAACTGTAGAACATACATTCATACTAAAAGTTATATTAAATATACATGGACGAAAAATACCAATTAAAAACCAGATAGTTACACTAGATAAACATACAGGACTCAAATTCAATTGTCTATAAATGATACACTTTAAATATGAAGACACTGATAAGTTAAAAGTAAAAGTATACAAAAAGACATGCCATGTAACAAGAAGCATAATACACTTGGTGAGACTATATTAATATCAGACAAATTAAACTTCACAACTAGAACTATAACCAGGGTTCACAAGGGTCATTCCAAAGAATCAGTTTATCAAGCACATAGATAATTGTAAATGTGTATACACCTAATAAAAAATGTCTAAATATGTATGGCAAATATTGAAAAAAATTACAGTAGAAATAAAAAGATGCATAATTATAATTTGAAATTTTCTTACTCCTCTCTCAGTAATTAATAAAACATCCAGACAGAAATTCAATGAAAACATGGAAGAATTGAACAACTAGACCCTATTGACGTTTACAGAACATTCCATTTGACAATAACTGAATATACATTATTTTAAAGTACACATGGAACATTCCCAAATATAGACCATATCCTGGGTCATAAACAAGTCTCAATAAATTTCAAAGAATCAAAGTAGTGGAGAATATGTTGTCTGACCACAATAAAATTATTAGAAACCAGTAATTAAATGATATTTAAAAATTTTCCCAAATATTTGGAAATTAAGTCACATACTTCTAATCATGTGATTAGAAGGAATTAAAGGGTCAAGAAAGGAATTATAAGAAAAATTAGAAAATATTTTAAACAAAATTAAAGAAGTTCATGTAGGATTAACCCCTTGTGACAGAAGTGACAGTTTGAGGGATATGAAGCTGAATAGTTTCCTTTAGGTAGAATTAGAGGAGGGGCATTATGAGTGGATCATGGAACGAAGGTAGAGAAGAGTACAAAACACCCATCAATGAAGTGATGAGGGCCATATCTCTGGTGAGCACCTAACTTAGTTTAGCATTTAGCATATAAAACCTAGGATAGCACCTAGGAACTTCCTAATAAAAGATATGGAATAAATGAATAAATGAAGTTCTTCTTAACTGTTAATGTAACCTAATTAATATTATTCATTCCATTTATTGCCTTGGTTGCCAAATGATTGTTAAAGAGCTTCTCCCACTAGACTGTATAGTCTTGTTTCTCTCAAAGTGGTTTCCACTCACTCTGTTCATAACCTTTCACTTTTAATTCTCTGTCACATATGATATTGGTCTTCTCACTCTCACCTCTCAGACTATCCAGAAGATTCTGATAATCACTGTAAGTGCCTGTGGGTAACATTGGTAGCATTGAATCACCTATCTTTCTTCCATTTGAAGATAAACAAAGGAGACTTTGATTCACATACTGATATCTAAGATATGGAAGCACATTAATTTCACACATATACCAATGTGATGTAAATTCAGGAGGTTAATAAAGCATCTGTCAGTATTAAGTTCCATGAATTAAATTACCTCCTCTCTTTATTCTGCTCAATAACAGGTTAAAACCAAAATGTGGTCCTTTTTATTTTGAAATAAAGTAAGCGTATTTATGATTGTTTTTTTTCCCTTGGACTTAAACAAAATAATACCCAGTATTTTTTTAAAATTCACTTTATACAGACATACATTTTTCAAGTGGAGGAGCCATGTCAATGGTGTGGGGGAGAGGAGGTTTCAAAGGCAGAACTTTAAGTTTGAAAATTAGTGACTAATGGAGCATATCCAGTAGGTATTTTTCATACAACTTAGCATCATCATTATATAATGATGCTGCTTTGATGTGAGATTAATATAGACACATGATTTTTCATCCAAGAGTATCAAGATTACAGAACAATAAGCAGAGCAGTTATAACAAGAGAAAAATATTAGGATGAGATTTTAAAATATAAAAGAGATGAGGTTTGCTGGAGCCTTATTCACAAATGGTGCCACGTCTATCATAGATAAAAAAGAGAAAATTATGAAGATGTAGAAAGTGACTCAGTAAACCTTCATGTGGGAACAAGATATTACAGAGTTAAGATTTAAAAACTCCCAATTTTTTAAAATTTTATATGAAGTGTATACAAAGTGATAACTAAAGTACACTGCACTGCATCTCCTATCTCAGTCCAATACAGTGAAAGAAGTTTTACCATTGGATATTCATTCTTGTATGAATCTGCATATACTCTCTTAAGGGGAAAATAATCTAGCATGTTGACTAAACATTGAACTGAAAACTCTTCACATTCATTTCTTCTGCATCATATCCCTCAGCTGGCNATATATGTATATATTTTTTCCTAACTAATTCTGACGACCTTTCTAAAGGAACTAGATTCTCTGCAAATGTAGGGAGTAAATTTACCTTATATTTACATAGCAGATTTCTTCATGCATATCTGATTTATGAATTATAACAACCCTCTCTGGTAGGACAGGAGGACCTGTTGCCCTATTTAGGAGGTTTGGTGACTGAGTTGTAGAGAAGCTGAGAGACATGTCCAAAGATTCAGGACCAGCAAATAATGAATCTTTGAACTAATATCTTGTCTATGATTTCTACTTCTGGTCCCTCTTAATTAAAAACCAATTTAAGATCTCTTCAGAGTGAGCCTTTGTTTGAGTTACTCTCCTGGAAAGAAGGAAAGTCATAGACCCACACAAGTAAAGTCAATCTGGGACAGTAAAGTCATGAGGAAATATAAAAGGCCTTGTAATTATATTATGGAACGTATAGACTTCTGTGAGCTTACTAAATATGAACCTGCTTCAGTTATTGCCACCAGGCCCTGACTTTGTTACATATCTATCATTTTATAGTACACGCTTCATTCTGTATCCCCCATTTGGAGATAGCGTCTTTCCTAAAACAAAGCTGCTTCATGGAAGTCCCTCTGTTTTTGTCATTACCTGATATAATTATGATATTTCAACACAGCTCCAGTAAAAATGTGTTGATAGACATATCATAGATTATAAATGCATCTATTGAAATGCTAGTCATGGTTGCAAAGCAGATTATCTTATTTAAAGACACTGGTTTTAAAATTTAGACATTTAATTTAATTATCTTTTCCCAGAAGTATATAAGGAAATCAGAAACCTAGTGTGAATAACATCATCTTCACAGAAATAAAAACTTGCAAGAGCATTTTTTTTACCACAAACTCAATAATTTTAGTATAATCACTAACTATGTTTTTGTTTTACAGAACCAGTATGATTTGAAAAAAGAATAAAATTGCTTTTAAAGTACAAAAATAATTATGAACCACTTGAAACGTAATGTCTGTGTTTTATTTCTCATCAGAATTCATTAGTGTGTAACATCAATAATTTAGCCCATCATTTGCCAACACTGACTTGGCTCAGTAGTTCAATCATGTAACCCTGTAAACTCACTTTCCATTAAAATGAATGTTGCTGACAAAGGATAACTAAAGAGATACTTCATTTATTAACTAAAGAGGTACTTCATTTATCAACATTTTTAAATTAGGAGTTTGGGGCCACAGAAGCTTAGCTGGATGATTTATTTGAAGGATCTTTATATTAGACCTAAAGACTTGTTCCAAATCATACGATGCTACCCACAAAGATAATCGCATTTCATTTGTGTAACATGTGACTCAGGGCTCTCTCTTCAGAGGCAGGCATAGCCACCTGCAGAGAATCAAATGACCTACCAAAATGAAAACTTGACTGCTTAGTATAAAATTATGAAATGTGCAGCATTCTCCTATATCCCGATTTACTCCATTGGGCATATTTCTTACCAAACCTATAATATGACATCCAAAATTCTAATATCCTAATGCTGTTTAAAATTGATTTGAGGATTAATAGGCTGGAATTAGTTAATAATGAGTGTAAGCCTCCCCAGTATCCACAAATTGGACGCCAGTACATTTAAATTTCTCATCATTTGCCATGACACACACCTCCCCAGATATAAATGCCTCTAGATGTTGCCAACACTGTTTAGAATGAGAGTTCCATTTTCCAGAGTTGATCCCACATCCTGCTGATAGGATAACATCACACCATTTGGGATGCAAAACGCAAACAAACAGATAAATAAGTAAAAACATCCACAGTGCAGTGAGCAAAGCATGAAATCAAAATTCCTTATATATGTCAGAATATTCCTGTCCTAGGCTTTCAAACATATAATTTCTAGCAAATATGGCAAGATTGCATGATCAGATCTTTCCTTGCTTCTTCTGTAATAAATTAAATGCATGTTTCTCATTAAACCTTCTGATAGTAGTTGGAGGATCTCTGCATTTAGCCTTCACAGTTGCCAGCTGGCATCTTTCCCTGTTTTGGATCAAAAAGTTCTCAGCCAGCTGATTGATTCAGAAGGCAAAATCCAGGGATGATGTTGGATTATAAAATGTTACCTTGACTGCATCAAAGTGCTTCTTGCTCTTATTTCATCTCTTCTCTCCCCTTTTAGCTTTCCTTCCTTCTTTAGAAATACTTATTCTGACATGGGGCGCCTGGGTGGCTTATTCGGTTAAGCGTCCGACTTTCGCTTAGGTCATGATCTCGCGGTTCGTGGGGTCGGGCCCCGCGTCGGGCTCTGTGCTGACTGCCAGCTCAGAGCCTGGAGCCTGTTTCAGTCTGTGACTCCCTCTCTCTCTGACCCTCCCCTGCTCACACTGTCTCTCTCTCTCTCTCCTAGAAATAAATAAAACATTAAAAAAAAAAAGAAAAGATATATTTATTCTGACAGATTCTAGATAACAATGATCCTACAGTAAAGCTTCCCCAGGCCCTCTTTCTCTTTTCTTCACCTTATAAAAGTTAAGCTGGGGAGTGGGGAGGAACTCTTCCAAACATTATGAATAAGGAGTTACTCATTGGGGCGCCTGAGTGGCTTAGTCGGTTAAGCATCCGACTTTCGCTTAGGTCATGATCTCACTGTTCGTGGGTTCGAGCCCCGCGTCGGGCTCTGTGCTGACTGCCAGCTCAGAGTCTGGAGCCTATTTCGGAGTCGGTGTCTCCTTCTCTCTCTGACCCTCCCCTGCTCATGCTGTCTCTCTCTCTCTCTCTCTCCTAGAAATAAATAAAAAATTTAAAAAAAAAATAAGGAGTTACTCATCACACAGTACTGTGTTAGTAAAAGTCTTTTTGTGAAAACGTAGAGGAAGCTGCACTGTATTGACGCAGCTGGCTTCTGAGGGTAGCTCTTGAGCTCCAGCATCATTGCCTTAGCTGATGTTTCCATGGCACTTTATATCGTCAATGTGTGTTTATTTTAATTTGGCTATCATAAATAACCCTGGGAAGGTAGATTTTATTATGCCCATTTTATAGATAAATTAACTTTCAAAGATCTTAAATGAACACTCTTCTCCCCTCCCCCCACCCCCCCGGGTANTTTAGATCCCAGATTTTCAGATTCCCAATCCATACTGCGCAAATGAAGCCTGCTGCTGCAGGGTGCTTGTGCTTGGGCTGAGAGAGAGAGCCACACACATATACTGTGAATCTATTGTGGAAGACAATGAAAGTCAAGCAAAGAAGCAAACTAGATGCAGCTAATAGTGGATAGTCATTTTAAGAGAGTTATAATACACAGGTGGCATCTTAAAAAACTAACTCATCCAGACTAGATTTTCAGCAACAATATTTGAGAAACGGGGCTGAGAAGCTACTGTTAAAAAAAATGTAGGTCTACAATTAAAAGATCCTGAACAGCAAAGGAAATAAGAAGGAGGAAATGATGGCCATGTCAGAGCATAATCACACTGACCTATTAAAGACTGGACTCAGGTGAAATAGAGGAAAACAAGAATAACTACAACAACACGACTCTAAACTTGGAAGTTAAGGATAACCAAAATAATAAGAAAAAGAGTTGTTTGGGCCCTAACCTCTAGTGAAGTCAAGGGTCCTGTTTAGGTTATACATAACTTAATAAGAAAGTGAGACCCATATCGATATATTCTCTTAGCAATTGAATTACTGACTGGCATGTAGATGACCAAGAAGAGCTATAACAATACGTTTTGTGGTCAGATTGTAAAGCCATAAAGTCAGACATACTTGTAATTTTTGTAATTTTATTTAAGCTTGTGAAAATTTAGACTGGAATAGTACTGATTCACAGTCTCTTCACGAGCATCCCAAGTGTATTTTGAAACGGGCCCCCATACACAGAGGATAAGAGAGTTTGTACATTTGATTTTGGTATCTTACTGACTTATTGTGGAAAACATTCTGCAGTCATGGCATCTGTTAAGCTAAATGGCTGTTTATATTATACAATATGACATATTATCCAGACTTCAGTCATTATGACATGAAACAGTTTTTGCTGTGTTTCTGAGTTTTGTAGAAGATTCACATAACTGGTTCCATATTTGCCCAAAAAATCTGGTGAATTTTACTTTAAACTTACCGTGCACACATGTAAATATCACGCATGAAAAGAAATGTCTAGATGGCCAGTGTCTGAGCCTTTAAAGTCCTCTCCCACACATCTGGCTTTATTAAATAGAAACTATTTGTGATTACTCCTTGATCTTTCTCATTTAAAAATGTTTGTAGAAATTTTAAAAATAGGAAAGTAGGAGAATGTATCTAAATTGCTTTCAAGCAAAACCAAAGGGAGGAATTTGTAAATTAGTATGAGATATAGACAAATAATATACATTAATAGATAAAGTACACCACCTAATAAGTGAAGAAAGAGTCCATGGCTAGCAAATGGATAAAAGAAAGATACTCAGGGAAAAATGGTAATATAAGTCTTTTGTTAGAAAAGAAAATAGAGTATCACCTATTACTGAATACCTTGAAGTAATGAAAAGTTATTCAAATTATTTCTGACCAAAAGACAATATGGAATACTAAGAAAATATGAACAGAAACCACAGCAAATTCAAATGAAACATTATAAGAACTGAGTGAAATAGATTATGAATTTACCAAATTATAGGCAGACAAGTTGTTTCAAAAAATTTTGAATATGCTGAGACATAGCAAAGATCTGGAGGGTGGGGTGGAAAGAAAGAGAGAGAAACGTTTCACAGATAAATCTGTATGTGCATTATAGGTATAAAGATGTATAAGATTCAGTTTCTGCTCTTGTGAAAAATCTAGTCTATGGTAAAAAGACTAGTCAGGAGGCATTGTCAGTATTGTGTGATAAATGCAAAGATGGTAGAAGACAGAGGTGGGAAGGCTTTTCAGCCAAAAGACAAAGGAATTACTAAACCTATACTTGAAAGAACCTTGCATATTAGTGGAATTACTTGGAATCTATGCATATGAATCACATAGAATGCAATTGAACTAGAGCTACAGTTGAGTGTAGAGATAAACAATAGCCAAATCTTGACAGTAGCTGTGTGCCAAGGAAAGATCTTGGACTTTATCCTGAAGATATCAGGTGGGAGGAGGGAAATGGAGATTGATAAGTATAAAGAGAGAGAAATGATAACATTTGAGTTTTAGAAAGATTTCTTAGGTTGGTATATGGAAAGTAGAAGGTAACTGGGTAGTGAGAGGGAAGGTGGAGTAGAAGTTTCATGTCTGGAAGTGGGACTGACGAGAACACTCCTGCAATAGTTTAGGTCAAATAGCTAGTAGCCTCAAATAAGGGAATGTCATTGGACATAGAGAAGATGTTTGAGAGATATTAAAAGACAGCAACAGTCAGCACTTTAAATGGATGTGACACTTGATTTCTAACATAGTTCTCTTTTTTACCTCTCTACGATTCTTGGTTTGGGAATTCAACAAAATGACATCCTCCACCTTTCCTTCTTTTCTTCTTTCTTCTTTGTAGAACACATATTCTTTGGCATGTCTCTTTCCCTTCTGGACTTTGTCTGATACTGCTTTCTGTTCCTTTGAAGTCATGTTCCTCACTACCTCCTCTCTCTGATACCCTCTTTTATATGAAGAGTATGAACATCTTCCTGCTTCTATAAGTTCAGAGATTGTTTTTTCATACCTCTTTCATGGCAATGGTTTTATTAAAACTTAACATTCCTGAATTTCCTTCCCAGATAGATTGGGACCCTGAAAACAATGCCATATTCAGCTTTATATTCCCAGAAATGCCAAATATGATGCAAATGCATCTTGTTTCGATATATATGTCAAATATGTACATATGGTATTTATTTGACATATACTTAAAATATGTATATATGATGTATACATATCTTCTTCAAAAGTCCTTAAAATCCTCATGGGCAGGGCTATGGTTTGTTCAGCATTATACCCTGTAGCGTATTTAGGGAGCATACATTTTAATAGATTGTCTATAAATGTTTAATGAAGAAAATCGGCAGCTTTATCAAAGGATTATTTGAGATAGTATCCAGGAAATAATCTGATACTGAATTAATTAATCAAAAACTCAGGGCAGTATTAAGAACAACATGATACAGTTCTTTCATACTTGAAGAAATCTTTTTATTTTTATTTTTTTACAAGATATGCCCTGGAGGCAGTGGATTTTTTAAGGCAGGTAAGAGTACAATTTATTTTTAAAATAATATTTGGAAGATCTCTTGTGTATTAATTTTCCTAGTTCCAGTCAGCCCTTAAGGCTAGAAAAAAATCAAGAAATTGTATAAAACCAAATTGTATAGAACCAATTGTATAAAGCCAAACTGATGAGATATGTAAAAGGAAGGTTATGATTTAAAATTTCTAGAAATTTTAATGTTAAAAAACTAATTTGCGTGTATTTATGAGCTCACTATTTACAAGTAAATATGCAACTTTTAAAAGTTCAATCAAAATAAGGAAGTCCATTGAAAAAGGAACTTAAAGGATGCAGAAAGTAACAATGGAAAATTATGTTACTAGATTATTTTACAAGAGAGAAGAAAAACTATATAGGTGTGTATGAACTTTGAAGAGCTCCTTAATTCTTTTTTTTATTAAATGCACCATTTCTAGAAGGGCATTCTGTTCATTTATAAGTTGGGCCAGGTGAGCAATTATTGTTTTGAGTAACAAAGATAAGTTCAGTAATGTGATAAACATCTCTCTTATTATTAAATAAGATAGGCTACAGTTTGCTAGTGACAAGGCATGCATAGACTGTATTTGCAAGACAAGTGGCCCAAGATATTGATGAAATCTGTAGACATGAGATGGTTTTTTTCTGTAAGAAATATGATTTACTGTCTAAAGATATCAAGCCTGTAGTTTTGAGCTAAAGCCCATTACCACTGTGGCTTTACCAGCTAAGCCAATTGATAGGTACAGAAAATATTGAATGTGATTAGTTAAACTGTTAGGATATGGTTCCATGATTCCCGCAGATTATCCCACAAGGCAGAATAATTTCAGTAAGATTATATACCAACAAATTGCCTTCAGACATAGGCTTATATATGTGTTAATGAAATAAAAAAGAATGAATCTATGACTGGATTGTAGAACAATTGCTATTGGCCATATTAATAAATCTAGTTTCACAGACTATTTTTTTCTTCTGATAAAACAAATAAAGCTGTAGTTCATAGAAGCATAACTGTCCCACAGTAGAACCAACAAAAATCTATAAAGAAAAAGAATGTGCTTCTTTTACAAAGGTGCTAAAGCAAAAATAAGCATTAAAAACAACAAAGTACAGTAAATCACTTTATTAAGGGCTCCTTTTAGGTACATTACTTGTACATCTTTCAAAACTGAGAAACCATTATATTCTCGCAACAAGTCAGAAAATGATACTTTCAGACATTTGCCATAGAGGAAAGCATTTTTATTCCCGTAACAGATAATTCTAATATATTTAATAAGTCTTGTTTGTCCCAAATGGCACTGTGCCAGCTAGCTTTAAATTTTAAATTATTCAAATAATATTTATAAGTAATCTCTGAAGAAATTAAGTTTAAACCAAGAAATATATTTATTAATAGTTGCTAACACATATAAAATCCAATTATTTTTAAGAATTCCAATTATGGAACCTCAAGTCTATTTTCAATTTGCAAGATACACTTGGTGTAGCTTTGAAGTTTTATTTAAAGATTTGATAGTACTGAGTGCATTTTCTAGTTCTTTTACTTATACAAAAACTTAAATGTCACTAAACCCACAAATTATGCAGACAGTATGTATCTAAAATTTTCTGCATTTCATTGCAGTGGTTCCACCATATACTTTTTTTGTTTGTTTGTTTTAAATGTTTTTTTTGTTTTTTGTTTTAAATGTTTTATTTATTTCTAGGAGAGAGAGAGACAGCGTGAGCAGGGGANTTGGTCTTATTCAGCATATTATACCTACATTTTAGTTATCTTCTCATTTTGATTTTACTAATCAAGGAATCAAGTCACGAAATCATTAAGCTGAATGTTTATCAGTTTTATGATTTTTCATCAACTCTGATATTTTCTTTAAATCATAGATAAAAATAGATTTATCTTGCCCTTTCTGAGAAAACACAGTTTTCTAAGATGAAAGTTTAAAATAAGTTAAATTATTTTCAGCTGTGAATTTCAGGTATATCAAGTAGTTTTCATTTTCCTCAACCTCTTTTGAAAACGAAAAATGTCAGATATTTTTATCATAATATCAACAATAACTTAAAAATTGCAATGATTTCAAACACACATTTCTCCTTTCCAGTTTTCTGAATGTAAAAAGAGGAAAAATTAGCATAAGAGTTAGTACCAAATTTCTCTGAGCAAAGACCATATTTTATTAGAAAAACATTTTCATAGATAACTTGAGGTAGAGTGTGCAAGGAAGGAAAACAGTAAGCAAACTCTCAGAATTTCTCACTTGCAGGGAATAGTAGAGAATTCCTCAAGGGCAGAGTGAGATAGTGGAGCAATATGATGGAAGGCTAGAGTTCAGGTTGGCAGAAGTGATTAAGGTATAGTTTAGGAACAAAGATGTTTAATGAGTACTCTGTATTGTAATGATGTAATCCACCACTGCTCATTTTCTCCAAACCCCTACTAATTTCTGCTACCATACGTAAAACCTTCAGTTTGATTTTTATTGTGGAAATTAAGGAAAAGAGATCAATTCAGTGACTGAGTTGACATGGTAAGACACAGGATAACACACTCAGTATGATGAAATGACCCCCAAATAGAACCTATTCAGTATATTATAGCTAGAGGGGGCAGTGGGGACATAAGCATACCAGGAATTCATAGTTTTGTGAAAGGCATAGAACTTTTCACAAATTAATTAAACCAATGTATGCATCAAAATTTCTATGAACACCTGGGAACAAGGAAGCATTTTGTAGAGGGCTGAGAATAGGAAAACTATCTTAACTGAATATAAAATCATGTACAAATCCACAAAGGCACAAAAACATCATGGTAAGTAATTCAGAAAGAAAGGAAGGATGTTAGATGAAATTGATTTCATGTTTGAAATTAAAAAGAATTGAGACTCATTTAGATAATGGAAAGTCTAAAGACATGTATTGTAAGGTGATGAGACTTGAGCTCAGGAAGACCCCTGGACTAAAAAGAATACATTAGGACTCATAAGGATATTGCTGGTAATTGAAATTATGAGGAAAGTATTCAACTATAGGAAAGGAACAGGTATCAGCTATACAAGTCTTAAACTCTGTGT
This sequence comes from Crocuta crocuta, assembly GCF_008692635.1. Taxonomy (NCBI): domain Eukaryota; kingdom Metazoa; phylum Chordata; class Mammalia; order Carnivora; family Hyaenidae; genus Crocuta; species Crocuta crocuta. The sequence goes on from NW_027528357.1 coordinate 6,335,726, forward strand.
TGACCATAAATATGCTTAAGCATTATAATTTTTCTTCTTAATGTTCTTCCATTGAAGTAGCATATCTTCAAAATTTTCCCAGAATTACTAATAGCAAAATTTTCTAAGATTTAAACTTATCTATTAAATTGGTCATATTTCTAAACTCTACTAACCAAGATTGTAAGAGGGTGCCATAATGGAGTCATACACATTCACATCACCCAGTTTCTTGGGGGTAATTGTAACTGTTGGAAACCAGAAGAAATTATCAAAAGTACATGAAATCAAATGAGACTTCTACTTACAGCCAAAAGTAAGTTACAGGAGTCATATTTACCCTTTTGCCTAAAACAGCCAAATACCAAACAAAATATATGGAACAACAGTTTTCAAGGTGTTTGGCAAATCAAGCAGTGAAGGACAGTGATCCAGAAAGACATGAACCAAAAATGGCAAAGCCTACAATTGTCTCAGCTTACTACCTTGAGAGAGTTTGTAAACCATAGTACAAACGGGGATTGGGGGGTTACAGAAATAAATAGAGGCAGACTTCTGTAAACTCCCAACAGTTGAGTGGATGGAGCTCGGAGTTCAAGGAGGTAAAGGAAGCTGTAATACACAGGACAGCGCATCCTGCAGAGAATACTGGAAATTTGCAAACGTCTCCCTTTTTAATAACTAGTTGAACAACATATGCTCATAGGAAAACTGCTTTAGGCCAAGAAAAATCACTCCAAGTATTAGTGGCAATAGTACCTGGTTCTTATACAAGACATGTTCCTACAGGATAAAATGAAAAACTTCATGACTGTGGAGAATTGGGTATGGTACTCAGAACAGTCTTATCTCAAAAGGAATTAATTAGCTCTAGGCCAACACAGATCTGGCTCTACCTAACAGATCTTGAAAATTAGACTCAGAAGGATCATATTGGTTTCCAAGTAATTTAACTGTAACTAGAACAAATCTTAAGACTATTTATAGGAATATAAAAATATCCAATGACCAAAGAAAGTAAAATTCACAATGTATGACATCTAATAAAACATCACAAGGCATGCAAAACACCAAAATACAGTGAGATAAATCAATCAGTTGAAATTGACATGGAACTGCCACAGAGGTTAGAATTAGCAGACAAGTACATTAAGCAATTATTATAACTATTTTCTATATGTTAATAAATTATGTAGAGGCATCGAAGGACACAAATGAGACATATAAAGACAAAAACTACAATGCCTGAGATGAAAACTGAATAGGATAAGATTAATAGCAGATTTGAAATTGCATTTTAAAAAATGAATGTGAATTTATAGGAATAGAAACTATCCAAAATGAGAGATATGGAAAAAGGATATTTTAAATGAAGAGTTTCCGTAAGCAATGAGATGTCTTCAAACAACCTCATATACATCACATGTAAATCCATGAAGGAGGGGAGAAAGAGAACAGAAAAAAATTCAAAGAAATTATGGCTGATTTTTCCCAAATTTAATGCAAACTGCAAACAAAAAAGTATAAGAATCTCACCATACCACAACCTCAGAACACATAATAAACTACTACAACATATACCATAATCAAATTGCACAAAACCAGTGATAAAGAGAAAATCTTAAAATCCACTAGACATTGTTAAAACATGTTATATACAAAGGAACAAAACTAAGGTTGACAGCAGATTCAAATCAAAAGACAATGGAATAACATATTTAAATATGGCGTGAGGGGGCCAATCTAGAATTTTATACACAGTTATGTCTTTCAAAAGAGTCCAATGTAAAGACTTTTTCAGACATACAGAAGTTGACTTACACTATAAGAGATGTCAAAGGAAGTTTGTTAGGCAGAGAAAAAGTAATACCAGGTGGAAATAGGGAACTACTCAAAAAGATACTTACAGAAATGGTAACTACCTGAGAAAATATATTAGATTTTTTAAAAAACATTTGTAGTGTTATGTGGAAACTAATTTGACAATAAACTATTTGTAAAAAAAATAAAAATAAAAATAAAATAAAAATAAAAATAAAAAACATTTGTAAATGACAAGTGACTATTTAAGCAATGTATAGCAATACAGTGCATAGTTTATGAATATCTATAAGTAGAATGTATGACCACATTAGCATGAAAATAAAAAAGAATATATTATTATATGACTTTATACTATGTATGAAGTAACACATCACTTGAAGACATATTCAACATTGTCTTAGAAGTTCCAACCAATGTAATAATGCAAGAAAAATTTTTTCAATGATAAAGATTCGAAAAGAAGTAAAATGGTCTTTATTGGAAGCATTATCATCTGTCTAGAAAAATCCAATGAAATCAACAAAAAGGCTAATAAATTTAGTTATTAAAAGGCTTTCACTTAGTAAGTTCGCATAATCCAACACTAGTACGCAAATATTTTTATGTACTAGCTATTACTAGATACTAAAGTTAAGAAAACATTGCCTGTACAATATAAAAATATGAAATATTTCTGTGTAAGACCTATATACTGAAAACTATACAACATTGCTTAGAGAAATTCAGAAAGTCTTAAATAAAGAAAGGGATGTACCTTATTATACTGAGAAGACTCAGTATTGTTAAGATGTAATTTGTACCCAGGGGCGCCTGGGTGGCTTAGTTGGTTAAGCGTCCGACTTTTGCTTAGGTCATGATCTCTCGGTTCGTGGGTTCGAGCCCCGCGTCGGGCTCTGTGCTGACTGCCAGCTCAGAGCCTGGAGCCTATTTCAGAGTCTGTGATTCCCTCTCTCTCTGACCCTCCCCTGCTCATGCTGTCTCTCTCTCCTAGAAATAAATAAAACATTAAAAAATATTTTTAAAAAGGATGTAATTTGTACCCAAAATGATTTAAAGATTCAACACAATACAAATCATTTTAAAGCAATTAGTAAAAATATTTTAAAATCCACAAGAAAATGCAAAGGACATAGAATAGCTAAAGCAACTTTGTAAAGAAAGACTACAGTTGAAGGATTTATTATACCTGCGTAATCAAAGTAGTACAACATTGGATCAAGATATACCAATAAATCAATGGAACTGAACAAGTAGTATAGAAATAGACCCACATTTACTGACAACCATTTTTGTTTGTTTATTTGTTTCAAGTTTATTTGTTTATAATTTAAGAAAGAGAGAGCACATTAACAAAGGAGGGGCAGGGAGAAAGTGAGAGGGAGAATCCCAAGCAGCCTCCATGCTGTTAGCACAGAGCCCAAATGCAGGGCTGGATCTCATGAACCCTGAGATCATGACCTGACCTGAAACCAAGAGTTGAATGCTTAACCGACTGAGTCACCCAGGCGCCCCAACTGACAACTGTTTTCTTACAAAGTTACTAAGACAATTCAACATAATCTTTTCAACATATGCATATGCAGATAAATGAAATTTGACCCTTACCTTGGACATATGCAGAAATTAATGCAAATGTATCATAAACCTAAACATAGAACCTAAAACTACAAAACTTCTAGAAGAAAGCATAGGAAAAAAATCTTTATGAAGTTGGAATAGGCAAATATTTCTCAGGGACAGCACCAAAAAGTACAAGCAAAAAAAAGATAGATTGGACTTCATCAAAGTGTAAAGCTTCTGCTCTACTAAAACACTATTAAGAAAATCAAAATGCCATCTACACACAGGAAGAAAATATTTGTAGAGTATATGTTTAACAAATTGTACCCAGAATACACATTGAAAAAATCTCTAAACTCTATATTAGATTAATAAATACCACAACAAAAAAAGGGCAAAATATTTAAATGGACAATTCACCTAAAGAGATATGCAAATGGAAAATAAGCAGATGAAATGGTGCTTAACACCACTAGTCATTCATGAAAGGCAAGTTAAAACCACAACAAGATAACACCACACCTATTAGAATGGCTAATGTTTTTAAGTTGATCATGTTATGTGTTGACAGGGGTGGTGAGAAATTGGAATACTCATAAACTATTGGCAGAATGTAAAATGGTACAACTACTTTAGAAGGTATTTTGGCAATCTCTTAAAGAAGTAACATGTGACTACCATATGATTTGTTACATTCCTAGATATTTATCCAGACCTACCAATTCCTGGTCACGGTGACCTTATTATTATCATACTGGTTATATATGGCTCTGTAAGGACCTTCTTACTTATGTCTCCGCTAGGCTACATTCAAAGAAGAATAGCATTTTTCTTTTTAAAATTTTTTTATGTCTTATTTATATTTGAGAGAGAGAGATCATGAGTGGGAGGTCAGAGAGAGAGAGACAGAGACAGAATCAGAAGGAGGCTCCAGACTCTGAGCTGTCAGCACAGAGCCCAATGTGGGGCTGGAACCCACGAGCTGTGAGATCCTGACCTGAACCGAAGTTGGGCGCTTAACCAACTAAGCCACCCAGGCACCACTTATTAAATATTTTTAATGTTTTATTTATATTTGAGAGAGAGAGAGATCACAAGTGGGAGAAGGCCAGAGAGAGAGAAAGAGAGACAGAATAGCATTTTTCTTATGTTACCTCCATCTGGATATTTCAACTATTTACTCCCTTTGAAAGGATGACAACCTAGATGGCGTCAGACTCCTCATCTCCCCACTTTGTCTCTTTGCCTTGGCCCAGGACACAGGTTTTCTATGTACTCTTCACCCTAAGGACTTACCCTAAACAATATTCTCCTCCTTTCCTTTCCATGGAGACATTATAATAAGCAAGTAAAGAAAGACACTAACAATCAAAAGATCAAGATCCAAAAATGCTATGCCTGGGGGCGCCTGGGTGGCTCAGTCGGTTGACTGCGGCTCAGATCATGATCTCACAATCTGTGGGTTTGAGCCCCGTGCTGGGCTCTGTGCTGACAGCTAGCTTAGAGCCTGGAGCCTGCTTCAGATTCTGTGTCTCCCTCTCTCTCTGCCCCTCCCCCGCTCACTCTCTGTCTTTGTCTCTCAAAATAAAATAAAGACATAAAAATTTTTAAAAAAAAAACAAAATTACTATGCCTGTTATATTTGATAGTAACAATGATCACTCAATTCAGCAAGTATAAAGATCGAGATCAAGCAGTTGACCAGGTTCTAAGATGTAAGGATGAACAGATACAATTTATATCCTCAAAGATCATGTAATCCATAAATAATTTAAGGATTCATATAGAAAATTGATAAGGAAACATTAGATTTAAAATATACATTAGATTGGGACACCTGGGTGGCTGCGTGGGTTAAGCATCCAACTCTTGATTTCAGCTCAGGTTGTGATCTCATGGTTGGTGAGTTCAAGCCCCACATCAGGCTTTGTGTTCTCAGTGCAGAGCTTGCTTGGGATTCTCATTCTCTCTCTCTCTCTCTCTCTCTCTCTCTCTCTCTCTCTCTCTCTCTCTCTCTCTCTCTCTCTCTCTCTCTCTCTCTCTCTCTCTCTCTCTCTCTCTCTCTCTCTCTCTCTCTCTCTCTCTCTCTCTCTCTCTCTCCCTCTCTCTCTGCCCCTCCCCCGCTCACTCTCTGTCTTTGTCTCTCAAAATAAAATAAAGACATAAAAATTTTTAAAAAAAAAACAAAATTACTATGCCTGTTATATTTGATAGTAACAATGATCACTCAATTCAGCAAGTATAAAGATCGAGATCAAGCAGTTGACCAGGTTCTAAGATGTAAGGATGAACAGATACAATTTATATCCTCAAAGATCATGTAATCCATAAATAATTTAAGGATTCATATAGAAAATTGATAAGGAAACATTAGATTTAAAATATACATTAGATTGGGACACCTGGGTGGCTGCGTGGGTTAAGCATCCAACTCTTGATTTCAGCTCAGGTTGTGATCTCATGGTTGGTGAGTTCAAGCCCCACATCAGGCTTTGTGTTCTCAGTGCAGAGCTTGCTTGGGATTCTCATTCTCTCTCTCTCTCTCTCTCTGTCTCTCTCTCTCTCTCCCTCTCTCCCTCCCTCCCTCTCTCTCTCTCCCCTCATCTGGCACATCACCATTCATGCATGCTTGTGCTTGCTCTATCTCAAAATAAATAAATAAATAAAAATGTTAAATAATAGAATACACATTAGAGGGCACCTAAAGGCTCAGTGGATTAAGTGTCCAACTCCTGATTTTGACTCTGGTCATGATCTCACAGTCATGAGATCAAACCCTGTGTCAGGCTCCATGCCCAGTGCAGAGCCTGCTTAACACTCTCTCTGTCTCTCCTTTTGCTCCTCCCCCGCTCATGGGAAATAGGAGAGGTTGGGAAAAGGGCACAAATGTTCAGGTATAAGATGAATAAGGTCTGAGAATTTAACGTAAAACTATACTATATTTAATAATATTGTATTGCATACAATTTGCACCTATATTCAAGTATATACCCCAAAAAGAGTAAATTTGTGAGATACTGGACATACTAATTAACTCCATTGTGGGAATCCTTTCCATATATATATATATATGTCATTACATTGTACACTTTAAATATACATCTTACAGTGTTGTCAATTAAACCTCAGTAAAGTTGAAAAAATGTGAATTGGGCATCTATTATATTTTCTACATAAATGCATTCTCCATTCATAGTCTTGATATTTTAGTCCTAATATCTTGAATTAATATTTTTCAAATATTTTCCTTCTGAGTATTCATTGGAAAGCAATCAGGGTGAAAGAATTTCAAGAAAATGGTGTGTGTAAAAGAATATTTTATTTAAGTCTTGCTAAAATAATAGGGAATTCCAAATTCACAAGAAGAATGATTTTGTTTCATTTTTAGGGCTAATTCTAGAGATTATAACTAATTTAGAGCCAAAGCTAACCACCTACAAGGTTGCACATCATTGGTGTCATGTTAACTCTCCTCAAAAGGATTCTTTGAGAGGCTTTAATGAGTAAGTCACTCAGAGCACAGGGGGATCACTGGAAAGAGGTTATCTGAGATTTCTAATAGTGTCAACAGTGTGGCGCACAATATTCCAAGATCTTTGCTGATACTTATTCTAATCATCAAGTCTAACATAAAGAAAGGTAGTTCATAATGGCACAGAATGAAGTTACTTTTATGTACAAGAGATGGTTTTCCTAAAGCTTTTTAAATAAAACAGGAGAAAGATAATTTAATCTTGGTCTGTGTAAAAGAGTAAAGAACTAAGAGAATACTTAAAATTGAACCCAACTAAATTAATATCTAGGAAACCTAAGCTTTATTTGCTCTTAACATCCCAAACTGCATAATGTCAAGTCAAAAAATGTAGAATAACCAGTTATGTCTTTGTACCAATATATATATACACTATACCCTATATATATATATATATATATATACACACACACACACACAAACATATCAAAACTACAGGTCCTGCTACACAGAAATCCAGGTTTGTAAGAATTCTAGACTGCATGGACCTTCATAATTAGGGCATTTTCTACCAAATATTCTGTTGATTAGGCCTCAGAATCTTATGCCATATGTTATGGATATGGTCTCCAAATCATGTTTTTACTAAAGCAGAAGTTCATATTAAGCTGAAATACCTTGGTTTAAAAATTGTTGAAATTCAGAAACAGCTNACTCACACACACTCTCTCTCAAAAATAAATAAATATTTTTTTAAAATTTTTAAAAATTGTTGAAATTCAAATACAATATGTAAGAAAATATAAATATTCTTATGAAACAAAATTAAAATGCAGTGCTAAATTGGTTCATATAAGCCTTTTCCAAGACAAACTTTATGTAGTCAGCAACCTAAAATTGATTACAATAATTGACAAAGTTTCGAACTTTGGGACTACGTTCATATCCACAAATTGTATACATCAGAAAACTCATGAGATTTTTAAGTAACATGACTGTTAAATATTGTATACATTATATGCAAACCATGCACCAATCACTGTGAGGTCTAATTACATCTACACTGCTAACAGCTTTGGAATCATCTTTAGAGCCCTCAGCATACATTTGCAAGCACATATCGCAATGTCAAGTCTCTTTCATTTGTGTAAAATGAAATTTCATTTCATTTTAGAAAAATCAGAACAAATTCAGAGTCAAGAATGATGAGTATTATGATCAGTTGTACTGTTCAAGACCACAGTAATACAGATCCAATTTACCCCTTTAGTTGTGTCATCCAGTACCCCAAGGAACATTTGTTTATTTGATGGTCCCTAAGTAGATCCCATGTTTTTCTGTCTCCTTGCTCATCTTTCAAGGTAGAGTTAACAAGACATCTCTTTCACAAGAATGCACTGAATTCACAACTGGGATTCCCTCCTTTTGAAAACCACAGCTTATCTGTGGCCTTACACATTCTTTGTTGTGATAAACTGTTATTTCCAAAGTCCTTGAGGCCAAACTGTGTTTTGTACTCCAATTTAAGGGTAAGTGGAGATGGGGTGAAGAGGGTGCTAATGTGCTACTTTGCCAGTTCTGACCGCAGTATCTGCCATTGTGCCAAAGTGGGGAGCCTTAAACATAACAAATGAAAATAAGTGTTTGTCAAGTGAATAAATGAAAGAGAAAAGTAATTCATACTATCCATGCAAGGATTGAAATCTAAGCACCTGGTCTCATTTTAACTTATTTATTTTCTTCACACCAATACAGTTTTTCCACAATACATCCTCTGGGATTTTTTTTTAATGTTTTTATTTATTTCTGAGAGAGAGAGAGACATTGTGAGAAGGGGAGGGTCAGAGAAAGAGGGAGACACAGAATCTGAAACAGGCTCCAGGCTCTGAGCTGGCTGTCAGCACAGAGCCCGTCTCAGGGCTCAAACCCACGAACCGCGAGATTATGAAAGTTGGATGCTTAACCGACTGAGCCACCCAAGCGCCCCATCCTCTGGTATCTTAATAGGCTGCTACCAGGTAAAAGATCAAGGGGACAATAAATTTCTGAAATGCTGGATATTAAAATGCCAAGTCAGTTTTCTGTTTTTTTAAAATATCATAATATCTGAAACTAATACGCTATTGTGCTTTATAACTCTTAAAAGAGTGGGGTTGAATATTCAGTAGTTATCAAGTTTTTTTAAGTTTGCTTATTTATTTTGAGAGAGAGAAAGAGAGACAGAGAGCACATGGAGGAGTAACAGAGGGAGAGGGAGAGAGTGAGAATACCAAGCAGGCTTTTGCACTGTCACCACAGAGCCCAATGAGGGCTCAAATTCACCAATTGTGAGATCATGACCTGAGCTGAAATCAGAAGCTTAACCAACTGAGCCACCCAGGGGCTCCAGTGGTTACCAGGTTTTGACCACAGAACATTTTGTTCTTCCTCAGAAGAAACATTGTCTTCTGAGAAGGAAAGCACACATAGGATTAAATGTGAATTAAATTACCAATAAATATGGGAACAGAAAAAAATGAAGAATTCAGTTTTATTTTTATCCCAGGTTATTCCTGGAAAGAGTCTACTTCTCATGTTGAATTCTGTGTAGAAAAGCTTTTGTTTCCTTAATGAGAAGCATAGCCTATTATTACCCACAGATTTTTCCCCCTGAAGAATCTAGCAAGATCACAGAGCTTGATCATTCTTTCAGTGGGGGATTCACTGGATTTTTTTTTTTTTTTTACCAATGACTGGAATAGGACTCTTACAATAATTTCCTCCCTTAGAATATGTTTGTTTAGAATTAGTCATCCTCTTTTTAAACTATGACTACATCAAATACAAAATTAAAGTATCGCTTTCTCTTTATCATTTGCTGTGTTGCCAAAGATGTGACTGTTTTCCTGGTTAATATGAATCACATTAACCCCACATTTTGTGAACGGCAGCCTGGTTATCCACCTAAAAATTCACGATACTTTTCCGGGTCTCCTCTATCTCAGCCTGAAGGCCTGTACCTGCTTTAGTCTCTCTGAATTTCTAACTTACCTTTTTTTGGAAATCTGATAATATTTGAAACACCCGTTAAAATCTAGCAATATGATTTTCTTATGAATGCTCCCCCGCCAAAAATCTAATAACATTGCATAAAAAAAGACAAAGTAACAATTTTCTTTCTTCAAAACCACTCAGCTGTGCAATCTTTAGTTCTTTTAGACCTTCAGAAGGTATGATCAGTATGCATAGGGAAAGTCATGTCTCTTACTTAACTTTGCAAGAGTGCACTACAGAGCACTAATAGCTGCATTGCCTTGTTAATAAACTCCAGTCAAAATGCTTTGGGAGATAATTTGATTAAAAAAAAGAATAAAAAACACCGAAGCTGAAATATTGCTTTTATAAGCTGCAAGATCAATTCACCATGTGCTTTTTTAATCAACTGAAATATATACATTTAAACAGAAAACACAGATGACTTAGCATTCTCCCATATCATGTCAGTGAGCATGACTAGTTCCCTGTCATTTTTTTTCTAATACTCTCTTGTGCTCTGACTTATGGGGGAAAAACTTCCCATGAAAAATGTGTGCTACTTTTCCACTTTTGGCCTTGCATGTGCTTCTTCTCTGCCTTAATTACAATATAAATCAACTGCAAAAAAAGATTTACAGTGATTACACCTCACTTAGAGAGCTGTGAAGATTGATCTGGATGTGGTATGTTTGTCAAGCTCTGTGTCTACTTCTCATCTTAGCGAGTTTCAAAGTGAATCCCAGGACAACATATGATAATATTAAAAAAAAAAAAAAGTAAACGTGGGAGGGAAAAGCTCTGGTATGTCACTCTGTTCTTTGTGTTCTCACTGAACATGCCAATGACTTACTTTCAGAAAACTCCAGGGCAGGAGACTTTTCAAACAATTGTGAACTTTAAACCCATTTACTACATTAGGAGAAAATATCACCATAGCTACTGAACTGATCCCTGAATGTCCCCTCATTCTCTGTCTGTGCACCCAACTGGATGAAACAGAAATTACAACAGAAATCTTTCTGTTTTGAATGGATTAATGCTTATCACCACGGATAAGGACCTATATTCAGGTCACTAGTTTCTTGGAGAGCAGTTAAGTAGTCCTTACTTTTAGGAAGTGTGTCTTTTTTCCAAGGTAAAGTCATTCATTAAGGTGATCGTACCAAGCAAAAAAAAAAAAAAAAAAAAAAAAACAAGACA
>NW_027528357.1:6347176-6349676 GCF_008692635.1 Crocuta crocuta
AAAAAAAAAAAAAAAAAAAAAAAAACCACGCAAATAGGAAACAAAGCTGACATAATATAATGTGTCCTTTCAATCTTCCTAATTGCTCAAAAGTTTTGGAATATGCTGAATTTTGATTGAGTCTTGTAGCTTGACGTAACTTTCTCTACCTCTACAGACATGTGTCCTGCCCAGCTCATTCCTGTTCAGGCAGGCTGATGCAACTCTGGCCTAAAGGATCAAACAGATGAAATACCATGCCTTCTAGATTTATTTGTGTTGGATTTCTTTGAAAGCCAACTTGACTACTTCATTTAAAAAGTGACCTCAGCGATTCTTTTTTGATGAAATGCAATAAAGCCTCTAATAAATTATTAGGACAGCTATTTGCTAATTTGCCAGGATATGCCTTTTAAAAATGGTTTTATCCTTCCAAACAACACTCCTGAAAAATCATGTTTTCCTGTTCCATTGTTCCCTGTTTTTGCTGTTTTCCAATGGTGATAATGCTCCTATTGAATAGCCAAGTGCCGAAGATTTTCACTCTCAGCTCAGAGAGGAATGTAATCATACTTTAAAAATAAAGTAGATTCTCAAATCTAGAAATTAGCTAGTAATTGAAATTATCATCACAGTATTTTAACTGATGACCATTGAACTCTTTTCTGGCAAACGGCTCATAGAGCATTAATTGCATGTCACATTACAGATCTGCAGAGTTAAGTTCTGTCTTGTCCTTGGGACTGTGAGTTCTAAAGCAACTTTAGAAGTGTCTTTAGGGTACACTTTCTCCTTCTACCCACAGCACCCAAGTATCTGTCTAAGAACACTTCAGAAAACCATTGTCTACATGAAGCAAATTCAAAGCATTTTAGAAAAGAAAGTTTATTCTGATTTCTTTCTGATCAAGTTTTGAATGGGGATAAGCTGGATTTTTTTTATAATCCTATATACATTTTAATGGATTATTAAAAATAGTTCATTGTAACTGTTACTAATGTATAAATAGGACCCTATTTTTCAGAACAAAAACTATCTTTGTTTCTGGTATCTATCAGCAAAAAAGATTGCTAGATACAATATCTACATTATGAAGTTTGCAAGACACAAAAGAAAAAATGTTGATAAAAATTAATGAAAGGTAACTTTGAAAATACAACCATATGCAAAATTTTATACAAACACTCACACAATATAAATATTATTTCAAATTTTATTAGCTCAAAATTGGCCCTATTCTTAATAATTCCTACAGGACTTGGTTTGACATTGGGTTTGATCTTCATCATGGAAAAATTTTTACTTTCCTAACCAATACTGAAATCATAATATGAAAAAAAAAACATTTACCATCTTAAGCAAGTGGGCTCTTTGAGCACCTTAGAAACATTCCTACAAATCAGGAATATAATTATATGCTAATTATGGATTAACAGAATGCAAACTGGCATTCTATTATGCAAATCACAGTAAAGCAAGATTTAGCTTAGTTAGATTTATCACACAAAATTAAGATTTAGGGTCACGTGGGTGGCTCAGCCAGTTAAGTGTCCTACTCTTGATTTTGGTTCATGGTTTGTGGGCTCAAGCCCCCAGCGGGGCTCCATGCTGACAGCACAAATTCTGCTTGGGATTCTCTCTCCCTCTTTATGCTCCTTCCCTGCTCATATAAATAAAATATGAATTTTTATGAATTCATAAAATTTCATGAATTCATCAAATTCATATTTATGAATATGAAATTTCATAAAAATTTTTCATATTTATTCATAAATAAATTATGAATTCTCTCTCTGAAAATAAATAAATCTTTTTTTTAAAAAATAAGATTTAAATTCATTATTTCTCCATATGGCCATCTTCTGAATTACAGTACAATATCTGTTTCCATATACAGATCCACACATCTCAGGTATATAAGAGCTAAAGTTTGATTACTGACAAATGTCTGAAATAGGAAAGTATGCATGGCAAATACATCTACCATGATCTTATTTGCACCTCGACTCATCCAAGTAATCAAAGCTGGTTACAAAATGAAATCATGAATGAATTTTTCATACATGTCTTTCACTTCAAAAATCAAGGTTCAGTCACCATCATCACTGCCATATGCAATCTCCATAATCAAGACAAAGTCTTTACAAAATCTAAAACAGGATCATGTTTCACAATAAAAAGACATATATTTTTAGCCCAAGGATTCGTTCAATATTCTGTATATACATGATATCCTCATTTCTGACAAGTGTTTCTATCACCTTTGACTAATCTTATGGGGCATATTTATCATGCAACTTGACTGAATCCAGCCATGAGATCCTTTAAGAGTAGAATGATATTCTTTAGGCTTTATTCAAATGGATTTTCAATGTTTCATTCTGATCTGTTACCTAAAATCTACATTCTTCTCTCAGTTTCCTCTTCCTTGAGGAAAATGTTTTGTAAACGTGGGGTTTTTTTTGTAAATAAGTATAGAAGTATTATTGCCAAGAATAAGCTATATCTTACCATATATCTA